>NC_065578.1:90062198-90362198 GCF_024542745.1 Macaca thibetana thibetana | reverse complement strand
CAAGAGCAAACCAAATTCAAAATCAGCAGAAGAAAATAAATAATAAAGATCAGAGCAGAAATAAATTAAATGAAGAAAACAGGCTGGGCGCCGTGGCTCACGCTTATAATCCCAGCACTTGGGAGGCCGAGGCAGGCAGATAATGAGGTCAGGAGTTTGAGACCAACCTGGCCAATATAGTGAAATCTCATCTCTACTAAAAAGACAAAAATTAGCCGGGCATGGTGGCACATGCCTGTAGTCCCAGCAACTAGGGCGGCTGAGGCAGAAGAATTGCTTGAACCTGGGAGGCGGGGGTTGCAGTGAGCTGAGATTGCAACACTGCACTCCATCCAAGGCAACAGAGTGAGGCTCAGTCTGAAAAAACAAGAAACAAAAACCAACAGAAACACTTGATGGTCTTAGGTTTAAGAAATATTTCTTAAGTATGACTCAAACAGCATAACATATAAAGAAAAATTGGCCAGGCACAGTGGCTCATGCCAGTAATCCCAGCACTTTCGGAGGCCAAGGTGGGCAGATCATGAAGTCAAGAGATAGAGACAATCTGGGCCAACATGGTGAAATCCCATCTCTACTAAAAATACAAAAATTAGCTGGACATGGTGGTGCGCACCTGTAGTCCCAGCTACTCAGGAGGCTGAGGCAGGAGAATCGCTTGAACCCGGGAGGCAGAGGTTGCATTGAGCTGAGGTCATGCCACTACACTCCAGCCTGGCAACAGAGCAAGACTCCATCTCAAAAAAAAAAAAAAAAAAAAAAAAAGAAAAGAAAAATTTAAAAATTGGACTTCACCAAGATTAAACACATTAGCTCCTTAAGGCACTATTAAGAAAATAAAAAGGCAAGTCATAGACTGGGAGAAAATATTTTGAAAGCATACATCCAACAAAAGACATATCTATTAGGTGAGTACAAAAGTAATTGTGGTTTTTGCATTGTTGGAATTTGCCATTTGATATTGGAATACATTCTTAAACAAATGTGGTTATGTTATACATCATTTTAATGTGCATTTTTCACTTTATGTTTTTTGCTAATAACTTATCACTTGCTGTTTATTTTATGTTTATTTTAGACTATGGAAATGATATTATTCGAGTTCAAAATGGGTCGTAAAGCAGCAGAGACAATTTGCAACATCAACATTGCAATTGGCCCAGGAGCCGCTAACCAACATACAGTGCAGTGGTGGCTTGAGAAGTTTTGCAAAGGAGAGGAGAAGCTTGAAGATGAGGAGCGCAGTGGCCGGCTATCAGAAGTTGACAACGACCAACTGACAGCAGTCATCTAAGCTGATCCTCTTACAACTATACGAGAAGTTGCTGAAGAACTCAGTGTTGATCATTCTATGGTCATTCAGCATTTGAAGCAAACTGAAAAGGTGAAAAAGCTCCGTAAGTGGGTGCCTCACGAGCTGAGTGAAAATCAAAAAAATCGTCATTTGGAAGTATCGTCTTCTCTTAATCTATGCAACAACAATGAACCATTTCTTGATCAGATTGTGATGTGTGACAAAAAGTGGATTTTATATGACAACCGGTGATGACCAGATCAATGACTGGACTGAGAATAAGCTCCAATGCACTTCCCAAAGCCAAATTTGCACAAAAATTTGTCATGGTCATGGTCACTGTTTGTGGTCTGCTGCCAGTCTGATCCACTACAGCTTTCTGAATCCCAACAAAACCGTTATATCTGAGAAATCAGTGAGACGCACCTAAAACTACAACACCCAAATGGGCATTGCTCAACAGAAAGGGCCCAATTCTTCTCCACAACCACTCCTGACCGCAATGCGTCAAAAGTTGAGTGAATTGGGCTACGCAGTTTTGCCTCATCCTCCATATTCACTTGACCTCACCAACTGACTGCCACTTCTTCAAGCATCTTGACAACTTTTCGCAGGGAAAACACTTCCACAACCAGCAGGATGCAGAAAATGCTTTCCAAGAGTGCATCAAATTCCGAAGCATGGATTTTTATGCTGCAGGAACAAACAAACTCATTTCTTGTTGGCAAAAATGTGTTGATTGCAATGGTTCCTATCTTGATTAATAAAGATGTGTTTGAGCCTAGTTACAATGATTTAAAATTCACGGTCCAAAACTGCAATTACTTTTGCACCAACCTAATATGATACATAAAGAATTTCTATAACTCAATATTAGGAAGACAAACAACACAATTAAAAAATGGGGTCTGAACAGTGACTCCACCAAAGAAGATAAACAGATGGCAAACGGGCACATGAAAAACTGCTGTACATCATTAGACATTAGAAAATGCATATTAAAATTAAAATAAGACACCACCACACAGCCACTAAAATGGCTGTTATAAAAAAGAGTGAAAATATCAACTTCTGGGGAAAATGTGGAGAAATTAGAGCCATCATAAGCCGCTGACAGGAATGTAAAATAGTACAGCCACTTTGGAAAACAAATTGGAAATTTCTTTAAAATTAATCAACTTACCATACAGTTCAGCAATTCCACTCTTAGATATTTACCAAAAAGAAAGAAAAGTGACCAGGAGCAGTGGTGCACACCTGTAATCTCAGCACTTTGGGAAGCCAAGGCAGAAGGATCACCTGAGGTCAGCAGTTCAAGACCAGTCTGGCCAACATGGTGAAACCCTGTCTCTACTAAGAATGCAAAAATTAGCTGGGCATGGTGGTATATGCCTGTCATCCCAGCTACTTGGGTGGCTGAGGCAGGAGAATCACTTGAACCTAGGAGGTGGAGGTTGCAGTGAGCTGAGATCATGCCACTGCACTCCAGCCTAGGCAACAAAGGGAGACTCTGTCTCAAAAAAAAAAAAAAAGAAAAAAGAAATGAAATCATTTTTTCACCCAAAAACTTGTACACAGATGTTCATAGAAGCTTTATTTGCAATAGCAAAAGACTAGAAAAAATGCAAATGTACCTGAACTTGTGAATGAATAAATGAAAGTTGGCATATTCATATAAGGTAGTACAAACTACTGATAAATGCAAAAACAGAAATGAATCTCAAAGCATTATGTTAAGTGAAAGAAACCAGACACAACAGGCAACATATATATGACTCTAATTACATGAAAGAAGGTAGATGCCAGGGCCTAGAAGTTGATAACGGCATCGATTGCAAAGAAGCACAAGGAAAGTTTTCAGAGTGTTGAAACTGTTCTATACCATGACTGTGATGATTAGGAGACTTTATTATTTATAAGCACTTATCACATTTCACACTTAAAATTGATGAATTTTATTATATGTAAATTATATATCAATAAATCTAATAGAAGAAGGTGGAGGAGGAAAAAGAAAAAAGGAGGAAGAGAGCAGGAACAACAACATCTAGAAGTTTCTCTACCTGAGTTTGGTAAAACTACTGTAATCAAGATGGTGTGATATAGATGGGGAAAAAGACAAACCTATAGATCAGTGGAACAGACTGCCTGGATTCCAGGAATTCACTCTTAAATCAGATGTGCCAAGGATAGTAGTCCATGTTATGGAACACTATGTGTTCATTTCTTTTATTTTTTTTAAATTGGGGCAAGGGAGCAGGTGACCTAACTTACACCATCAACAAAAATAAAGGCCAACCAAATCTTCCTTACTGGAAGAATACATAGATGATAGTGACTATTCAGTTCCCCATTCAGGGATCCTGCACATCTAGTGCTGTTCTGGCGTAGGTGCACGGTGTTGAGAACTCATCTGAGAATGAAGTCAGTTCATAGGGAGGCGCAGCTAACAAATGGTAGGAAGAACAGAACCTCTTGTGTTCTTAATATTGGGCTCATGGAGCTAGTTATACCTGACCCAGATCGTCCTTGAACAATCTACTTCTTTGAACTAATAAGTTATTTTGAACTAATAAGTTCCTTTTTCTGTCTAAGCACATTTGAGTTGGGTTTCTATTTCTTATAACAAAAGGAGTTCTGAATAATGTATATGTGTACCATGAGGTAGTACTAGAAAAGCACTGGCTTATGCACATACCAAATGGGTGCCCTGGGGAGGGTCTTTTAAAGCTCCGGGCCCAGGTTTCTCATCTCTAAGGAGAAGTGATTGGAGTGGGACAATAGTTTCCCAGAAGAGTTGCACAAAACAAAGGCACCACAGTGACCTCGATAGGAAATGAGGCAGAAGCACAGTCTCTACCTAAGCTAGACTGGAAGTAAATCCTCCTTTTAAAAAGTTTTACATGTTGGAATTACACAGAGTGTGATGTGAAAAAAAATTCCTTTTCTTAAAACAATGGCTGGGTGCGGTGGTTCACACCTGTAATCCCAGCACTTTGGGAGGCCAAGGCAGGTGGATCACCTGAGGTCAGGAGTTCGAGACCAGCCTGACCAACATGGCAAAACCCTGTCTCTACTAAAAATACAAAAACTTAGCCAGGTGTGGTGGTGGGTTCCTGTAATCCCGGCTACTCAGGAGGCTGAGGCAGGAGAATTGCTTGAACCCAGGAGGTGGAGGTTGCAGTGAGCCAAGATCACACCATTGCACTCCAGCCTGGGCAACAGAGAGAGACTCCGTCTCAGAAAACCCAAAAAAACAAAACTTTTGTGGTCTTCTGTAATTCCAAAATTCCAATATTCTGTGTTGCTTTCTCAGAGGCATGTGGCATTGGGCATTGTATTCCAACATGTCAGGTTGCCTGGGGTCTGAATCCAGCTCCACCCCTTACTAACTGTGTGATCTTGAACAAGTTTCTCTATTTCTTGGCTTCTTCATCAGTAAAATAGGAAAAATAATACTATCTATTTCAAAGGGCTGTTACGAGGATTGATTGGCAATATATCCAAAACCTTTCCAACCATGCCTGGCACCTGGTACAAGCTTGTTAACTGTTAGCAATGGTGATGACAAAGAGAAGGCCTTGAAGATTTTAGTGAAACTGACTTTGGGTTTGCCTTTGTCACCTCTCCCAAGGAGTAAGCTGGAAAAAGAACAGAAATGCAAATCAGGTCACCTGCTTGTTCCCTGTAATTGTGTCAATAGGTTGAAAGTAGTGAAAACCTCTGTCTCTGTTCTTTGTTTTCTGAATATAATTATCCTTTCAACTAAAGACTGACCTAAATAACATTTTTTGTAGGCTGGTCACGGTGGCTCATGCCTGTAATACCCAGCACTTGAGGAGGCCAAAGCAGGCGGATCACTTAAGGTCAGGAGTTCAAGACTAGCCTGGCCAACATGGTGAAACCCCATCTCTACTAAAAATACAAAAATTAGCTGGGTATGGTGGCACGTGCCTATAATCCCAGCTACACAGGAGGCTGAGGTAGGAGTGAGCCAAGATTGTGCCACTGTACTCCAGCCTGGGCGACAGAGTGAGACTTCATCTAAAAAAAAAATATATATATATATATGTATTTATATATATACACATATATAGTATGTGGCTTAAATATACTTTTTTCTGATTATTAATAGCATATACACATTGCTAAATATTTTGAAATTTAAAAAGAAAATATTAAAACACTTATCCTACTATCAACAGATCTTATCCTACTATCAACAGATAAATGCTGTTAACATTTTGATTATTTCCTATTTCAACTTGGTGTTATTTTCTTCCGGGTTTTCTTTTAAAGTATTTTTAAAAATATATAAATGCATATTCAAAACTTTATTGCATATGTATATATATATATGCATATGCAGTTTTATGTCCTTCTTTTCTCAAAGTTGTGTTGTAATTTTCCATGACATTAAATATTCTTTGAAACAACATTTTTATGACTTCTTAACATTCATCGTATCACTCTGTCATCATTTATGTGACAAGTTCCCTCTATTTGGATCTTTTTGTTGTTTTTAGTTTGGCTCTAGCATAAATAATGCTGTTATAAACATCCTTGGATAACAATCTTGAAATTTCTCTGATTAGGATCCCTAGGATACTATTCCTAGAGGTAGAATGTCTAAGTTAAAGTATGTGATCATTTATAAGGTCTCTGGTACACATCATCAAATAGCCCTCCCGAAAGTATGCACCAATTTACAACACTGACCAGCATTGTGGGAGCTTTGCAAACAGCGATTTTTTAGAAGTTATAAACAATTTTCATCATAGAAACTACAGTGGGAAAGCAACCTGCTGTGTGTATTGCCCTTGTTTGAGACATTAGATTAAATTATTTTTTAGAGTGTTTTCCTTTAAAGCTTACGAAACTAAGCTTTTGGGGCCCAATACAGATCATTTTTTTTTTCTCTAGCCCTTAAAGTTTACTATGTTTTTAAAATCATTCCTGTAGTATCATAAAAATAAGAAGTCCATCACATCACAGAGTGATTCAGTCTTTATAAGCCACAGTGCTTAGTAACTAGAAAACGAAGAAAACATTTTTATGATTATTTTAATTACCACATATTACCCAGGCCTTTCTTGCCATGCTTCATGAAGGACAAACAGCCTATAATTTAAACAGTGTGATCAAATGAATTCCCTGCCTCACACTAATGCTGACTTCACACTAGCCCTAGAACAATTAATGCTCTCTGGTTTAGATCAGTGGTCTGTGGTTCATTAAACATGAACATTTGAATTTAAGTGTAAAAGACAATTTGAAAATATTCCTTACACGTCTTTCATTCAAGCCCTGGAAACTTTAAGTAGGAAAATGGTGCAAGGGGGCAATTCTGTGATTGGAATGCCAAGTTGTGAAAAGCAAAATGGCATCATTTAGAATTTAAAATACTGTTTTTAAAGCCTCAATTTAAATTCCCTAGAGCTGTTAACTGTGTCCTGACTGACATTCTTTCTCCACGAGACCTGAATACACAGCTGATGTGATACATTCTTGGCCTTCTTCTCAGTGTGTGTCTTTATTAACATTAACTGCTCTTTGTAACTAACCTGAAGGGAATGAGCAGAGGTGAATCTGATCATGTGCCCATCCTCCCCGCGGCTTAAGCATCTTGTCCAAGCATCAGCATGACAAGCAGACCCCCGACAATCTGGATCCTGCTATTCCACCCTCAGTCTGTCATCCTCCTCCATCCTTCCCTCTGGTCACACTGATTTTCCCACCACTCTCTGGCCTCACCTTGGCCTTCTGTGTCTTTATTCCTGCATCAGCTGTGTCCCCTGGAAGAGACTTTCTCCTTTACATGGTTTGGTAAATTACATTTTCCCACACGGTTCCAGTTCATACACACTAAGACCAAGACTGACATTCGTTATGTTCTTTTGGTTGCAAGGGATAGAAATTCCTCCAAACCACTTAAGTAATGGAGTTTGTTAGTAACATAATTACGGGAGTAAGAGACAGGTGAAGAATCTCATAGAAATCAAGAGCAGCCCGCTCCCTCCCATTCAAGATCCAAGACAGGCCTCGGATCTGAGTAGTTTTGTCACCCTCCATTCTTGTGCTCTCTTGCTAGGGCGCCTCCTACTCTCTGGCCCTGTGTATCTTTGTGTGCAACATCAGTTTCTTCTCCCTACCGACAGTTGGCTCTTCCTCTAACTCTCCATTCAAACTTGCTTGAAGTAGTCTCCCAGGCAGAGCTCCTCAGATAGGACTATCTCATACACATGTGCCCAATCCCAGGATTGGCTGCCTTTGCTGGCTGCCCCAAACTGGTCCACTCCAGTGGCCACCCTTGTTTCAATCCCTGTCTAAGACACTGCTTTCTACAACAGAATCGTGTGGGAGGGCAGATGCCCTTCATAAGGGCATAAAGGGCCGGGGGGGAATCTTGCCAGATATCTCTGATGCACCAAGTTTCCAAGTTTGGCCCTGTGAGTATTACTTTTGTGGACAGAAGATGGAAGACCGTAGTTCTTACATGCTTCATATGTTGTAAGGCAGAGGATTCACAATGATCTTGCTTTTTTTTTTTTTGAGACAGAGTTTTGCTGTTGTTGCCCAGGGTGGAGTGCAGTGGCGCAATCTCAGCTCACTGCAACCTCTGCCTCGCGGGTTCAAGTGATTCTCCTGCCTCAGCCTCCCAAGCAGCTGGGATTACAGGCATGTGCACCACCAGCATGTGGGCTAATTTTGTATTTTTAGTAGAGATGGGGTTTCACCATGTTGGTCAGGCTGGTCTCGAACTCCTGACCTCAGGTGATTCGCCTGCATCAGCCACCCAAAGTGCTGGGATTATGGGAGTGAGCAACCACACCTGGTCCTATAGTGATCTTTCAAGCACTATCCTAGATCGATATCAGAGATTTTTAGAAACTTGTTTTACCTATTCCTAGATCTATAAGCTGCTGCCCAGTGTCCACCCCATTCCTAGCCCTTTAAATGGGGCAGGCCTACTTACATAGGAAGTACCTAAAAAACAACCTTGGTCCACAGCTCCAATAACAGCTCTCCACCTACACTGACTTCCAGCTGGCCTTCCATAATCCCTCGGCTCCATTCTCCAGTTCCCACCACCTGCCCCAGGCCAGCTTCCCCTTTCCCATGACCCGCTCTGCTGTGGCTCAGCACCTACCGCTCAGAGGAAGAGGTGTCTTCTCTGCTGGCTGTAATTTGCCAGCACCCCTTGCTCTACCCTCTCAATACTCCGTCCCTTACCCTCAACCCTCAAGAGAGGAGATTCATGATGCAGGCAAAGTGGAGGGTTGCCTGTAATGAGCTTTTGGTTTGGACTATGGCTAAGGAACCAACATATTCTACTTATCTGAGAGATTTGTTGTGAGGACTAAATATATGTAAAGTGTTCTGAATAGCTTATTTATTTATTTATTTATTTATTTGAGACGGGGTCTTGCTCTGTCATCCAGGCTAGAGTGCAATGGCATGATCATAGCTCACTGTAGCCTCCAACTCCTAGGCTCAAGAGATTCTCCCTCCTCAGCTTTCTGAGTAGCTAGGACTACAGGCATGTGCCACTATACCCAGCCAATGTTTTTACTTTTTGTAGAGACGGGATCTTACTAGTTGCCCAGGCTGGTCTTGAACTCCTGACCCCAAAGGATCCTCCTGCCTCAGCCTCCCAAAGCACTAGGATTACAGGCATGAACCACTGTGTCCAGTCTAAAAAATAATGTATGTATTATTATATTTCGCCATTTGAAATCCTCTTGGCAATCTCCTGAGCTGCTTATCCTTTCAGAGCAGGCTGCTCTGTGCTGTAGTCCAATTTATGCAGAACAATTATATTACCAAGAGATGAGCACAAAACATTTCATTTAGAAAAAGCATAGACTGTTACTAATACTAGCTAGCATTTATTGAGAGTTTTTAAAATATCAGACCCTATGCTAAGTGCTCTGTAAATTTTATCTAATTTAGCCCTCATGAAGCATGTTTCCCCATTATCCCCACTTAATTAATGAAGAAACTAAGGCACAGAGATATTAAGTAATTTACCCAAGGTCCCTTGGTCAGTTAGTATCAGAATCAGTATTCAAACCAGGGTGTCTCTTCTACAGCCTCAAATTTCTGCCATTAACACTAACTAGACTAACCGCTAACTAATGGCCTAGAAGATCAACTTGCCCCCACTGGCTCCTTTCACAGATGGAGAAACTGAAGCCCAGGCAAGTGAAATGATTTTACCCAGATTGCAAATACTGTTAGAGCACAACAAGGACTAGAACCACGACACTGCTTTCATTTCAGGGATTTTCTATTATACTTTATAAGTGTATTAGGGTTCTCCAGAGAGACAGACCAATAGTAGATAGATAGATAGATAGATAGATAGATAGATAGATAGATAGACAGACAGACAGACAGACATAGATAGATAGATATAGATATGAGTTTATTAGGAAGAACTGGCTCACACAATTACAAGGTGAAGTCCCAGGATAGCCGTCTGTAAGCTGAGGAAACAGAAGCCTCAAAACCAGGAAGCCGACAGTGCAGTCTGTAGTCAGTGGTGAAGGCCTGAGACCCCCCTGCAAGCCACTGGTGCAGTCCCAGAGTCCAAAGGCCGAAGAATCTGGAGTCCACGGGCAGGAGGAGAGGAAGCAAGAGTCCAGCTCCGGTAGACAGCGATACAGAAGATGCAGCAAGCAGGCTGATTCCCCTTCTTCGCTGGCTTTGTTTCAGCCGCGCTTGCAGCCGATTGGATAGAGCCCACACACATTGAGGGTGGGTCTTCCTCTCCCAGTGCACCATTCAAATGTCAATCTTCTCCGGAAATTCCCGCACAGACACACCCAGATACAAGACTTTACCAGCTATCTAGGAATCCCTGAATCCAGTCAAGTTGACACCTAATGTTAACCATCACAATAAGTTTATATGTTTATATCTTTTAGGTCACTTTTATTAGCATCTGCAGAAATGCTATCTTCAGACAACAATGAAAACCAGGTTCATTTTCCTTGAGGGAGTTGTTTCTTCTTTTCATTTATCAAAGCCAGCTTCCATATTCAGATATATTCTCAAAACTTGGAGAAATTATGTAACTTTTCAGGAATTAATTTCTTAACCTTTTCCCGTTTAGGAAAAAAAAGTGCAGCTCGCTGCCAGTGCTCACTTAATTTTACATAAACACACTCTTTGAGGCTGAAGCAAGTTCGACTAATTTTCAATGTGAAAATAAAATATAAAAACTTTTATTGGAGTTATTTCTAAACAGAACTAACATCAAAATCGTCTATTTTGGAAAAATCAGATTCATAAAATGAATCTTCCATCAACAACTGTTCGAGAACCATGTTAACATCACGTATATAGAAATGCTATGTTTTCTAGGATTTGACATTTTTAGCAATCGAGAATCACTGTATTTTGTAAATGGAAATACTACTGCTAAAACCAGAATGCTATAAATAGAACGATGTCTTTTTTTTTTTTTCCAAATTCATGTACTAGAGCAATACTAAAATAATACTAAAACCTAGATATTTCGTGGCAAAGTTATCTCAGGGTAAATGCAGCAGCCTCAAGTGTCACGGCAAGAATTTTCAGGGCAAACGAGATAAGGGTTAGTATATTATACATGGTGGTTGTGTTTGATGAGTCATTTCTAGGTTTTGAATTTCAGCAAACAATAAAATTTCAAAAAAATTGGAGATGATATAGAATTACCAACTTTTTGGTTTTAAAGGTAGAGATTTTTAAAAATCCATGTACAAAAAATAAAAAATAAAAACAAACTACCATCTAAGATACTATCATCATTCTGTAATACAAGGAATATTTCAACACCCAAAAACTAGGATGACCATAATGTTAGAATAAAAGATAAATCATTTAAAATGAATAAAAGGTATCGCATGGAAAGACAAAAAATTGTTAATTGTTTTCATCATGGACCAGTGGAAATTTCGTCATAGATTGGCATTTTAGAATCTGCATTAGATGACCTTTGAGGGTCTTTCCAGCTCTTAAACTCTGTGATTTTGAGTGTCATTTTTTCCTTTAGGTGATTTTAGAGGTTTCCAGTTGTTGGGTATTTGTAAAGTAATCCTTCTTAAGCTTGTCCTTAAAGGCTTTGCTGTGTTGTGTGTGGAATGACTATTGGAGATTTTACAATCAGAATAGCAATGCGTGTGTGGACATATAATTAATTATCTGTGCCCCTTCTTAACACTTTGTAAGACTTCAGCTTCCCTTATCTCCACTCCAGAGAAGCAGAGCAATGAATCTGAACTCTGACCTCTCCCTTCTCCCCAGGCTCCTTCAGACCATGGGAGTCAGGCAGAAGCTTCAACTGAAGATTCGCTTCTCTCCTAAGAGACCTCTGAGATTTGACTTCTCCTGTCCAGGGTCTAACTACAGAATTTTGCCAACCCTTGGACTTAGAGGGAGAAATTCCTTAAGGAAGGACTACTTGATCCCATGTAACAACCTAGAGGAAGAACAGAAGTCCGGCCCCAGGCTCTTTTTGCATTTGTCCTTTCCAAAATTCATTTCTTTGTTTTCCACTTCATATTGCCATGTCGTGCCTATGTGTGTATTTGGGGTGAGAGGTGGGGATGGCAAGAGGAGGTCAGAGGATGCCAGGACTAAAGCCTAAATACATTGAGGGCAGAGGTTTTGTCCACTCTGTCTGTGTAATTCTAGCAATTTGCTTGGCCATAGCAAGAGCTCCACAAATGTTTGCGAAATAAATCAAGTATTGAGCACACGAATTTAATAGCAACAACTCTTTATTGTGTGAACTACTAGTGCCAGGCACTGTGATTGACGCTTTACAGAAACTATTTCTACTTCTCACTAGAACTCTATTTGGTAGGTGCATCATTGTTCCCCTTATGTGGACAAAGAAACTGATGCACAAAGTGGTTAAGGAACACTGGCCAAAGTAATAAAATTAGTTTAAATGATAACCAAATCATATTTTCAGTGTGCTGAACTGCAGAGCCTACTCATAAGTTAAGTTCCAGGAGAAAAAGGAAGGGAAAGGTGGCTGCCATGTCCCTCCAAGGGCTTAGCAAATCCCTTTTCTTGGCCAAGTCTCTGCATAGGCAGAGAGGCAATTATGTCATCATCGGAGAGGACGGAATCACTGACCTTCTTTTTTTCTTTTCTTTCTTTTTTTTTAAATTATACTTTAAGTTCTGGGATACATGTGCAGAATGTGTAGGTTTGTTACATAGGTATACATGTGCCATGGTGGTTTGCTGCACCCATCAACCCATCATCTACATTAGGTATTTCTTCTAATGCTATCCCTCCCCTACCCCCCATCCCCCAACAGGCCCCAGTGTGTGATGTTCCCTTCCCTGTGTCCATGTGTTCTCATTGTTCAACTCCCACGCATGAGTGAGAACATGCGGTGTTTGGTTTTCTGTTCCTGTGTTAGTTTGCTGAGAATGACCTATCTCTCTGACTGCCCTTAACAATTTTTCCTTCATTTCAACCATGGTGAATCTGAGAATTACATGTCTTGGGACTGCTCTTCTTGAGGAGTGTCTTTGTGATGTTGTCTGTATTTCCTGAATTTAAATATTGGCCTGTCTTGCTAGTTTGGGGAAGTTCTCCTGGATAATATCCTGAAGATTGTTTTCTAACTTGGTACAATTCTCCCTGTTACTTTTAGGTACACCAATCAAATGTAGGTTTGGTCTTTTCACATAGTCCCATATTTCTTGGAGGCTTCATTCCTTCCTTTTCATTCTATTTCCTCTAGTCTTGTCTTCACACTTTATTTCATTAAATTGATCTTCAATCTCTGATATCCTTTCTGCTGCTTGATCAGTTTGTCTATTGATACTTGTGTATGCTTCATGAAATTCTCATGCGGTGTTTTTCAGCTCCATCAGGTCATTTATGTTCTTCTCTAAAGGGGTTATTCTAGTTAGCAATTCCTCTAACCACTTTTCAAGGTTTTTAGCTTCCTGGCATTGGGTTAGAATGTGCTCCTTTAGCTCGGAGGAGTTTGTTATTACCCACCTTCTGAAGCCTACTTCTGTCACTTTGTCAAACTCATTCTCTGTCCAGTTTTGTTCCCTTGCTGGCAAGGAGTTGTGATACTTTGGAGGAGAAGAGGTATTCTGGTTTTGGAATTTTCAGCCTTTTTACGCTGGTTTTTCCTCATCTTTGTGGATTTCTCTATCTTTGGTCTTGGATGTTAGTGACCTTCTCATGGGGTTTTTGTGTGGATGTCCTTTTTGTTGATGTTGATGCTATCCCTTTCTGTTTGTTAGTTTTCCTTCCAACAGTCAGGCCCCTCTGCTGCAGGTCTGCTGGAGTTTGCTAGAGGTCCACCCCAGACCCTGTTTGCCTGGGTATCACCAGTGGAGGCTGCAGAACAGCAAAGATTACTGCCTGTTCCTTCCGCTGGAAGCTTCATCCCAGAGGGTCGCCCACCAGATGCCAGCCAGAGCCCTCCTGTATGAGGTGTCTGTCGACCCCTGCTGGGAGGTGTCTCCCAATCAGGAGGCGTGGTGGCCAGGGACCCACTTGAGGAGGCAGTCTGTCCCTTAGCAGAGCTCGAGCCCTGTGCTGGGAGATCCGCTGATTTCTTCAGAGCCAGCAGGCAGGAACGTTTACGTTAGATGAAACTGCACCCACAGTCGCCCTTTCCCCCAGGTATTCTGTCCCAGGGAGATGGGAGTTTTATCTATAAGCCCTTGATTGGGGCTATTGCCTTTCTTTCAGAGATGCCCTGCCCAGAGAGGAAGAATCTAGAGAGTCAGTCTGGCTACAGTGGCTTTGCGGAGCTGCAGTGGGCTCCGCCCAGGTCGAATTTCCCGGCTTTGTTGACAATGTGAGGGAAAAACCGCCTACTCAAGCCTCAGTAATGGCAGATGCCCCTCCCCCAACCAAGCTCAAGCATCCCAGGTTGACTTCACACTGCTGTGCTGGCAGCAAGAATTTCAAGCCAGTGGATCTTAGCTTGCTGGGCTTTGTGGGAGTGGGATCTGCTGAGCTAGACCACTTGGCTCCCTGGCTTCAGCCCCCTTTCCAGGGTAGTGAATGGTTATGTCTCGCTGGCCTTCCAGGCTCCACTGGAGTATGAGAAAAAACTCCTGCAGCTAGCTTGGTGTCTGCCCAAATGGCCACCCATTTTTGTGCTTGAAACCCAGGGCCCTGGTGGTGTAGGCACCCAAAGGAATATCCTGGTCTGTGGGTTGCAAAGAGCATGAGAAAAGCATAGTGTCTGGGCCAGAGTGCACCGTTGTTCCTCACAGCACAGTCCCTCACAGCTTCCCTTGGCTAGGGAAGGGAGTTCCCCAACCCCTTGCACTTCCCAGATGAGGTGATGCCCCACCCTGCTTCAGCTCACCCTCCATGGGCTACACCTGCTGTCTAACCAGTCCCAATGAGATGAGCTGGGTACCTCAGTTGGAAAGGCAAAAATCATCTGCCTTCTGTGTTGATTTCGCTGGGAGGTGCAGACCCTAGCTGTTCCTATTTGGTCATCTTTCCAGCCACCCTTTTTTAAATTTTCTATTTTTGTAGAAACAGGGTCTTGCTATTTTACCCAGGCTGGTCTTGACTCTTGGCCTCAAGCAATCCTCTTGCCTTGGCCTCCTAAAGTCCTGAAATTACAGGTGTGAGCCACCATGCTCAGCCTGACTTTCTTAGACTCTCTAAATGCTCTTCATGTTTTTAACGGTATTTAGATCCATCAGAAAGAGACAGGTAGAGCCCAGACTATGAGCAGCTCTCCTGACAGCCTATCTGATGCTTTAGTAAACCTTCAGAGACCAGCATAACCTGGAAAAGCTCATTGTACCTATTAGAATAGGCAAGCTGCTACAACCACCACCACAACTATTTAATTAAAGTATCAGTAGCTTGACACAATAAGAATTTATTTCTCATTTACATCACAGTCTGATGTAGGGAAGAGGGAAAGAGGTGAACCTCTTCTCTTCCCTCTGGGCCGGCCCTCTCTTAGGCTCTTGGTGTCCTTGGTGTTCTATTTCACCAGTAAATGAAAAAAAGAGAGGCAGGATTATACTGAGAGGGGTTTACAGGCCAGGCCTGAAAGTGGCACACCTCACTCTCACCCATTTCCACTGTCCAGAACTCAATCTGGTGGCTACATCTAATTGCACAGGAGGTTGAAGAGACATTGTCAAACTGTGTGCTCAGGAAGAAGAGCTCTCATAGACATTTGTCAGTTCTAGAAGTCTATTCCGGGACAAGTTCTAGAAGTCTTTTCTGGGACTAGTTCCCAGATTGCAATCTTGTCCTAAGCATACTATGAGCACTTGAACTTTAAGTCTCTATAACATATTTGTTTAAATATAACTTTCTTTGACATTCACTGTAATTAGCATGTTTGCAGACAAGGGTGAAAAGGCAGTGTCAAGCAGCTAAACAATTTTACATGGCTCTTCAGGGCTTCTTGTCCTGCTTTCGTTGTTTTGTTTCATTTTTGTTTTGCTAATATTTATCATATACTTACTACTTGCCAAATAGTGTACTAAGCATTTGGCACGTGTTATCTGTGCTAAATCTCACAGCAACTCTGAGAGGTAGGTACTATTATCATCTCCATTTCCCAGATGTGAAAAGGTAGCTTAAAGGCATTAAGAGACTGACCTAGGTCACAAAGCCAGGAAATGTGAGAGCTGAGATTTTAACCTGGGTCTTTTCCATTCCAGATCCTATGCTGTCCACTCCATCGTCCTCTGACTGGCAAAATTCTGGCCAGAGCTGAAACCCAATTACAGCCTGCGACAGTTCTCTGAAGTTTACACACCTCTGAAGTTTAACCTCCATTTGTTGACATGTTGAGGCAAAGGTCACCAAGTGTGCTCCTCTATTAATATAACCTGCGGGGGATACCGACTCCCACCAGCATTCTGATCAAGTGAAGACATCAGCATTGCCTCAACTCTTCCTTGAGTGTAAAAGAAGTTCTTTTATGTAAATACATATTTGGCCTAAGTTTAGAGACTAATTTCACCCAAAATGAAATAATTTATGTTCAGTCAAATATCTTCTAAATAACTTCTAATTCACCGGGATATTTCAAAAGGAATACTGTAGCAGTTCTCTTAACCACCATGGTTACAGGCTAGTCAGATCTTTCATTACATGCTTTTAAATACTTAGAATGCCCTGAGATTGAAGCATGGGATCAATTAGGGCAAACTGACTAAAGGTTAATTTCACAGAGCCCTGAACTGATGCTCTGCTGTCCTGGCAGCTCGATGGTCTAACAAGCTGAGCTGCTTTGACTGTGTAAACACCATTAAAGTATAACTGGTTGTGTACCCACCCCACCATTACAGAGTAGCTTAAAGAACCTTATTAGAGGAAGCCATTGGGTGGGAAGCTGGGGAGCAGAAGGGGGACATAGGTGTCTGTAAGCTGTTGAACTCTGATTGCACTATAAACAAGGGCTTGTTATAAGCACCACTCCCAGTACTCTCAGCATGTGATCTCCTTTGGGAGTTTCACTGTAAGCAGAATTTAATTGCACACCTGTCCTTCTAGGGCATCGTGCCACTCCACTTGCCTCTTATTCAAGTAACTGAAAGGTGTGAACAACTGATTTTGAGATCCTAGTGCTTTAAAAGTAGATTATGCAAAGAGCCCCCAAGCAGCACAGGGCTGAGACCACTCTGGGATGGTTCCATGGCTCAGGAAGCAGACTGGGAGCTGGTTCCAATCCCATGCACTCTTCTCTAGCAGTGACAGTCATCATGGCCATGGGCTGCCATATGTTAATTTTCTAGGGACGCATCACCTGGTTTTTAACTTGTCCCCATAGAGGAAAGGGAAGTCCCATGAACACCTGAGTGTCCCACTCCCTGTCTAGCCCCGTAGTTCTGTTTCCTGGCTGCATTTCAGAATAACCTAGGGAACTCTTAAAATACTGATTCTTGGGCCCCTCCCTCAAGAAATGGTACTTTTCACAAGCTCCTTGGGAGGACCTAATGTGCAGCCCAAGTTGAGAACCATGGGTGTGGCCCCCATCCTTCTCCGGCTGGGTGATTCTGTAGCAGATGAAGTGATTTGGTCCTGCTGGACATTTTGGATATGGAAAATGGAACAGAAGGAGGTGAATCTGAGAACTGCTAACTGTGACCAAGAGCAACCATTGGGTAGTCCAACATGCCCAATTTTATTAAGGAACGGGGAACATGCTGGTGTTGATAATCCTAGGTTTTCAGCTCCCAACACAAGGCCTTTGCTTTTCCTTCTTCCTGTCACATTGCCTTACTTCTTGCCATGTGACAATTTAATGAACATTTATTGTATGTCTTCTATATGCCAGGCACTGGGCTGGGCACCATTAGGAAAAAGAAAGGAAGAGAAAGACATGATCCTTATCCTCAAAGAGCTTACTAACCTTCCCTAGGGAAAGCAAATGCAGTGGTATGGAAATCAGTTTCTTACTTATTTATAGCACATATTAAAGGTTCCATGGGGTGAGATAAAAATGTCATATTTCACAACATTTTGAAGGATTATTGGTGCTTTGCCCCATTATAGAAGTAATAAAGAGTTATCAATATCCCTTCTCTAGATCCATTCACATATGTGGTACACATACACACATACACACACACCTTCCAAAACCGGAAAGAGCTAAACATAGATATTTTACACACCAGTCACAGGCCTGCTACCTTTTTTTAATACAGAACCTGTTTGTAGAAACACCTGGGTGAGCTAAGTTTAAGCAAGGCCCCAGAGTCCCTCTAGTTAGTCCCAAATTAACAAGAGCTTCCCACTGAGCTCATTAGGCCTTTTCACAGGATCGCTCCAGACCCCTACATTTATTCAAAATTTGAGTCCTATTATGCGCTGGACACCATCCTAGACACTGGAAATGAAATAGTAAGCCAAAAAAAATCTCTAGTGGTGCTTAAAATCTAGCAAGGAAGATAGATAATCAATTTAAAATTACTGTTGCAGTAAGAAGATGTACATGAGGCATGTGAGAATGTTAAAGGGGGAACATAGGAAGTCAGGGAAGGACCCCTGAGAAGCTGATCATGAACCCAGGCTCTAGGGCACAGAGTGTGATGGCCTGATGAAGAGGGTGGGCACCAGGAGTGGGGCACATTCCAGCCAGAAGGAACGGAGTGAGTGAATTAGTGAGAATGGGTTGGATTGGTGATTCTCAAAGAGATCTCAGACCACGGGAGTTCCAGAGATGCCTCCAGAGGTTTTATAAGGTCAAAACTGTTTTTATAATGACACTAAGATGTTACTACCCTTTTCATTTGATTGACATTTGCACTGATGATACAAAAGCACTGGTGGGTAAAACTTCTGGTGCCTGAGCATGAATCAAACTGCACTAATTATCTTTGTATTTGTATTCTTTACCCCATGCACTTGCAGGAGAAAAACAAAAAAACAAAACCTGTTTTACTTTAAAATGCCTTTGATTAAGTGTAAAAGTTATTTCTCTCATTAAGTCACTACCCAGGAGAGTACACATCTGTTTAATATTCTCTGTGACAAATGAGAAGTATGCATAAAACCCTTCTACTGCATACCGAACTATGATGGTTGTCTCGAGGAAAAGCACTTGTTTGATTTTTTTCAGTTGCAAACGGAACTAGGTGCTTTTATCATGGAATGACATTTTTACTTGAAAAAACTGACAAACTCTAGTTATTCAAACTTGGGTAGTTGGCAGACATTTTCTTGAAAATGAATAAAGTGAGCCTGTCACTTCAAGAAAAATGACTGACAGTGTTTGTTGCTAAAGATAAAATGCAAGCTTTCAAACAAAAATTGGAATGTTAGAAAACTTGTAGCCACCACTATCAGCTAGACAGCTTCCAGTACTTAAAGACTCCAATAAGATTGATGGTGATATTAATTAATGTGATTTTTAAAAATATTGTATAAGGAAATATGTTAACATTTGGAAGATCTGTGTAACTCAGTGAACTAATCTTTTCCAAATAACCCATCATGAGGTTATAAGACCATGTATGGATAAAGGATCCTTTCAAAGTGCAAGACAGCCTAACAGATTTTAATGTAGCAGAGCATGAAAAGTTCATTGACGTGATTTCAGATTCTACATTGTAACTAACTTTTTTTTTTTTTTTTTTTTTTTTTTTTGAGACGGAGTCTCACGCTGTTGCCCAGGCTGGAGTGCAGTGGTGCAATCTCGGCTCACTGCAAGCTCCGCCTCCTGGGTTCAGGCCATTCTCCTGCCTCAGCCTCCTGAGTAGCTAGGACTACAGGCGCCCACCACCGCGCCCGGCTAATTTTTTGTATTTTTTTTTTTTTAGTAGAGACGGGGTTTCACTGTGGTCTCGATCTCCTGACTTTGTGATCCGCCCGCCTTGGCCTCCCAAAATGCTGGGATTACAGGCTTGAGCCACCGCGCCCGGCCATTGTAACTAACTTTTAAGAAACTACCACTTTGGCCAGGCATGGTGGCTCATACTTGTAATCCCAGGACTTTGGGAGGCCGAGGTAGGAGGATCACCTGAGGACAGGAGTTCGAGAACAGCCTGGCCAACATGGTGAAATCCTGTCTCTACTAAAAATACAAAAAAATTAGCCGGGCATGGTGGTGGGCACCTGTAATCCCAGCTACTCAGGAGGTGAGGCATGAGAATCGATGGAACCCAAGTGGCAGAGGTTGCAGAGAGCCGAGATTGCACCATTACACTCCGGCCTGGGCAACCAAGTGAGACTCTGTCTCAATTAAAAAAAAAAAAAAAAACAAGACAAAAAAAAAAGAAAGAAAGAAAAAAAAAGGAACTACCACTTAAAGAGTTTTGATGCAGTATCCAAAAAGAATATCCACGATTATCAGAAGAGGCTATTAAAATACACTTCTTTTCAGGCCGGGCGCGGTGGCTCAAGCCTGTAATCCCAGCACTTTGGGAGGCCGAGACGGGCGGATCATGAGGTCAGGAGATCGAGACCACCCTGGCTAACACAGTGAAACCCCGTCTCTACTAAAAATACAAAAACTTAGCCGGGCGAGGTGGCAGGCGCCTGTAGTCCCAGCTACTCGGGAGGCTGAGGCAGGAGAATGGCGTAAACCCGGGAGGCGGAGCTTGCAGTGAGCTGAGATCCGGCCACTGCACTCCAGCCTGGGTGACAGAGCGAGACTCCGTCTCAAAAAAAAAAAAAAAATAAAATAAAATAAAATAAAATACACTTCTTTTCAACTATGTTATCTGTGTGAGGCCAGATTTTCTTCATATAGCTCAACAACAAAAACAACAACAAAACAGACTGCAATTGATTAAATGCAGAAGCAGATATCAGAATTCAGCTGTCTTCAATTAATCCGGAGATTTGCAAAAATCTAAAACACTGCCATGGGTTTGTTATGGCAGCTAGCTGTTTTTCATAAAAATATTTAGGTTAAACTGTAATTGTTTTATTATTGTTATTTTAAAATTAATATATACACATCTTAAAATTTTCTCAGTTTTGATTTCTGATATGGAAATATTGATACATGTAACCCACATAAACAAAAGCTCTTTGGGATCATCAATAATTTTTAAGGGTTTAAGGGGATCCTGAGACGAAAATGTTTGAGAACTACTGGGATAAATTGTTTTGCAGTAACAAAGGTGTCTTGAATTTCAGTGGTTTAACACCACAAATGTTTATTTCCCACTCATACACCATCAGGCAACTTTCAGCTGCCTTCCACATGCTGAGTCAGCAATCCGGGTTACTCCACTGTGCAGTTCTGCTGTCTGAACACACGGCCTTCACGATTACAGCTGCAGAAGACAAAGCTGGAAGATGGCACAAGACTCAATATTCTTCTGTGTGTCACTGCCACTCACTGCTCACTTGGCAGAACTGGTCACATGGCCCCACCCAACTGCAAGTGGGCTAGAAAATGTGAGACAAATATTTGGTGAGCCACAAATGGCTGTAAACACTATGTGCAAAGAATGTGTGGTGAGAAACTGTAGTTCCATTGAATGAACTGATGGAGCACATATAGTGAGATAAGATGTAATGCAGATTTACAAGAAAAAAATCAAACAACCCCATCAAAAAGTGGGCAAAGGATATGAACATACACTTCTCAAAAGAAGACATTTATGCAGCCAACAGACACATGAAAAAATGCTCATCATCACTTGCCATCAGAGAAATGCAAATCAAAACCACAATAAGATACCATCTCACACCAGTTCGAATGGCGATCATTAAAAAGTCAGGAAACAACAGGTGCTGGAGAGGATGTGGACAAATAGGAACACTTTTACACTGTTGGTGGGATTGTAAACTAGTTCAACCATTGTGGAAGACAGTGTGGCGATTCTTCAAGGATCTGGAACTAGAAATACCATTTGACCCAGCCATCCCTTTACTGGGTATATACCCAAAGGATTATAAATCATGCTGCTATAAAGACACTTGCACACGTTTGTTTATTGCGGCACTATTCACAATAGCAAAGACTTGGAATCAACCCAAATGTCCATCAGTGACAGACTGGATTAAGAAAATGTGGCACATATACACCATGGAATACTATGCAGCCATAAAAAAGGATGAGTTCATGTCCTTTGTAGGGACATGGATGCAGCTGGAAAACATCATTCTCAGCATGCTATCACAATGACAGAAAACCAAACACCTCATGTTCTCACTCATAGGTGGGAATTGAACAGTGAGAACACTTGGACATGGGAAGGGGAACATCACACACCAGGGCCTGTCGTGGGGTGGGGCGGGGGGAGCGATAGCATTAGGAGATATACCTAATGTAAATGATGAGTTAATGGGTGCAGCACACCAACATGGCATATGTATACATATGTAACGAAACTGCACGTTGTGCACATGTACCCTAGAACTTAAAGTGTAATTTAAAAAAAAATGTAATGCAGATATAGGCTGAGGAGACTTCTAGGGCCAGATCGTGTAGGCTGGTCTCATAAGCTGTGGTAAAGATTGTGGGCTTTTTCAGAGCAATGGGAAGACAATGAACGGTTTAAACAATTGGTGACAACGATCAGCTTTATCTCTGGATAGATCACTGCAGCTGTGGAATAAAATGTAGGGGGGTGGGAGTGCACATAGTGAAGTGCTGTGCTGACAAATCAGATCTTCAGGGAAAACCAAATGCCTTGACTCATGGTGCTTGCCAATTTCTGTAGTGCAAATATTTCCACCATGGCCAATTTCAAGCTTGCAAATTTGATGTCACTGAACACAGTTATGAAGAGGCATGCACAATTGGCTGTTATGAGCCATTAAAGCAGCCTTCAGCCTTTCTTGCCCGGAGGCAAGAAAACTATTTGGGAGGCTACTCCAGACATAAGACATTTGTAGCTTAAACTTTCCTCTCCTTTGAGCATACAGCTGGAGCTAACTCCAACATTTAGTCACAAAATGCATTTCAGTGACTAAAACCTCCTGCCTACACCACAAATACAACTACCACCAACACTACATATCATCAAGATTTTTCCTGCTATTACTATAATATATGAGGGTGAGAGGTCTGGCTATCTCCCCCCTTCCATCCACAGTCTTGCTTCCAGTCCAAAAAACATGGGCCTATTTCCTGTAAGGATAGGCAAAGAGATTCTCTTCCACAATTAGCTCATCTTCCTAGTGCCACGTTTGCAAACACCTCAGATATTCTGGCATAATATTTCTTCTCAACTCTTCCAAGAAGCGGGCAGCCCAGAAAGCTGCTACAAAGGCCCTGCTTGGGTTTTTAGCCATTTCTGATTTACATGAAAAGATTCACAAGAATCAAAATAGTTACAGGCTCTACAACTACAGGTTCTACTAAAGACTTTGCAAACTTATGAAGCGGTGAAACCTCGGCTTTTGCTAGCTGGCTCAAAATGGAACCAGATGACTGTCTGGCAGGGATGAGAGACTGAGCGAGAGTGCCTACTCAGGGCCCTTTTGCTGAAGTTACCAGGTATCCAAGACTTGCAGCAGCAGACAGCCATTCCCTTTGTCTACCCGACCTTAGATTTAGCTAGTTTACCCAGGCTCTTTTTCCTTCTTCCTCCCCACGGCTCAAGTTTCCGTGCAAAATAACAGCTTGTATATACCTGAAGTGGTGCCTGGGGTGCTGCTATTTAAATAATTCTGCCTCTAAATACAACAGGTGTCCCTCACAATGTAGCTCCCACATTTTAACTGTTTTGTATTTTTCTCCAGAGAGCCATAGGAATTTTTAAAAAATGGCTTGTCTGGCTCAGATAATTACCCCTTCTTTTTTCTCTCCCTCCTTCTTTTCCCTCCTTTCCTTCCTTCCCTCCTCCCTTCCTTCCTCTCACTCTCTCTTTTCTTTTTGCTTTTCTCTTCATATAAAGTAGTCTTTCTCAGCTGCCTCACCCATCCCTCCTGCTGATTCTGGAAGTCACTGACCCTTGGGCAGAGTGGGACATTGATGTGCTGGCTCCAAAGTTCCCTTCTCCTGGCTCTGCCTGTTGGACAAACCTCTAAACAGAAAAAAAGGGACTCTAACCAGGTTCAGTTGCAATCAAAGGTCTCCTGTAACCCATGTCAGCAGACACCCAAGTAATCAAAGGGCAACAAAGGTAGATGTGGTGGGCAGATGAGGAAGAAAATCCACAAAAACCTGGATGCCATCAAATGCTAATGTTCTCTCTTGAAACAAATTATAAGAACAAGATTGAATAGCATGGACTTTAATATTCTGTTTTACACATTTCAGTTCTTGTTCCTAAATTAACTGAAACCACAAACCAAATAGAAGAGCTGAAAACCAAAGAGAATACACCTCTAATTTTGCTGGAGTCACCTAATCCAAATATTCCTGGCTATGCTGGCAGAAATCCTGAGTGAACGGATTAAGAGGCCGACTTCTTATATTGCAAGGTAAAGATACTATTTTAAAAATATATTTTTTATCACCATCATGTAATGAAATAAAGGATATTTAAACATCAAATATTTTAATGAATTTAGCAGGAAGAAAACTCTCTACATTATCCTTTTTTCACCTGGCAAAGGAATGGTGAAAATTATGGTCCTTTTAGCAGCATTTGAGAATCTAAGTCTCAGTGCATTCAGCTACATCTAAGGGAAAGACACTATATTTGGCAGGTATTCTCATTAGATCTATGGAGAAATAAAGTATCAGAGGGATTAAACAACTTGCCCAACACCACATCGCTAATAACATCAGAGTTAGAATTCAACCCAAGATGCAACTCTTTCCATGGGGAAATAAAAATGGTAACAGTAGATTTTCCCAGCCTCAGTATTGGATATAGGCCTATTCTTCCTGTTGTATAATTCTCTGCCCATCAGATAATCTTCCAATCATGTTTTTGATTTCACAAGGAAACCTACTAGCAGGTAAAGAGATTCTGAAATAGTCTGCATCCGGTTGTAAATTATTAGCTTTTCTGTTTACAAATCAATCTCAACAGAGTTCAGGTGTCGGAAGCCTATTTCCTGAGGCAGGGCCGGGGAAATGAAGAATAGACTGTGGGATTTTTAGACTTGAGAAACCTGACTTTCCAGCTCTAGAATTCAAAGGCAACAAACATGCTAATGAGCACTGATAGGGCTGTAGAGAACATTCTGTCTGGCTGTGACCAAGGATGGACCCTCCACCTGCCAAGCAAATGGTTCTCCAGCAGGTATTCTCTGCAGGTGACGCAGTAGCTGACTGTGAGCATGGGCACATCACTACACTCTCCACCCAAGTTACAGTTTCTTCATCCATGCGTGGGAAGGATCTGGATAAAATAGTCTTGAGAACTTCTCCTAGATTGACAAGCTAAAGCAATGATAATGACCAATGAAATCCTAAGGACATTTTCTCCCGCTAAATGTAGAAATCGGCATTTTTCTTTTCTTTCTTTATTTTTTTAAATTCTAATTTGGTTTTTATGGCATTTCTTGGTTTTAGCTACACATGATCTGGGAACGAAGCAAGACTCATTTCCTTCATTTTCTTCCCCCAGTGTCATCCACTTCCACCAGCTCCCAGCAAAACACACACTGTGCCAGCCAAAGCTACTTGCTTTTGAGGAGTTCTTATTCATAGGTGAAATGAGAAACTGTCTGTAATTCATGTAGGGCGTGGTACCCTATAGCAAGCAGTCACTAAATGGTAATTATAATTATCATAGGTCTACATCTACTGCTTGATTGCCTCCATTTTTTTAATAGTATGACCTAAGTCCACACCTGCAAGTGTCCCCAGAGGGGACACATTTTACGCCCAGTTGGTCAGCTGCTGTCACCACAATACCTGCTCTACTGTGGCTCCTGCTGCCGTGGATCTGGCCCCACAGGCCCATGGGCCATTTGACTCAGCGGTGAGCCAATGTCAAAGTTCACCAAAGGAGTGAACCCTGGACACTCTCAAAGCTCCCAGACCCAGCATCAGAACAAAGCTGAGTGGGCTCTTAGGCAACAGAGAGGAGGAAGGAGAAAAATGTGTTGAAAGTCAATAAAGTTTGCCTCTTATCCAGAGTCATCCCTGCCCTGCCTGCTTTGTCACCTATTGGGTCCCCAGTCCAACCACAAGCTACAGAGCTATTAACTGATCATGCCATTGTTCAGTGATAGAGGTTGAACACATTTGCTCCCCTGGCTCAGCCCATTTGCTTTGATAGGCTTCCTCCACCTCTGCCCCGCCTTCCAATGAATCAAGTAATACTAGCCTAAAAGGTCATCCCCACCAGGCTAATCCTTACTTAGCCAGACCCAGAAGTGACTTCATAGTTCTCTAACTGGGCTCCCTTAACCCTTTGTTCAGAACTTGCTTCCAGCAATGATCTCTGCAGCACATTCGTTTGCTTCTCTGTCTCACCCACTAGATGGTGAGCATTTTAAAAATTCCCCTCCCAACTCAGTGCCGATCTCAGCCCTGGAAACAGAGGAGAACTCAGTAAATGTTTACAAAATGAATAAATAATGAAAAAAAATAGAGTATGGGTGCAGTTATTTTGAGAGTCAATGAGCAAAACTAGCTGAAACTCTTATAGCAAATGAAAAGGGTAGGGTCAAAAATCTTTTAACAGAGGGAAAAGTGGAATGTTCATTCAACATTATTGAATAGATAAGTCATTTGGTAAGCATGCTCAGGGAAAACTGGGTTTTCCAAACCCCAACACAATGTTTTCTCATAATGCGTTTATTACCTCTGTCACATTACTTTTGTTTGTGATTTGCAGCCTTTTGAGAATTACAACATCATCCGTTCATTGTTTACTGGGTTTCACAACGTTCCCTTCCACAAAGCATATACAGTAACTGCTTTTTACATATCTAAGAATTTAAATTGTATTCTGTTTTGCAAACTTCACAACACCCCTTTGAGATAACTGGAAACACCTGGGGATGTTGTGAAAGCAGGCCTAGGAATGGCCTCTTCACAATGTGCTTAGCAGGGCTCCACAGTGGAGAAAGAACATGCAGTTCCTTGTTTGTAGTTTTCTTCTTTATATGTGTATCTGTGCCTATGCTCAGAACTCTCCATGTTCAACTCAGCTGGAACCCAGGAGAAAGTGGCAGCATAGTCCAAATTATTGAGGAGCCAAAAATCTAAGCAGCAATGAGCACTTTCCTCCAAAATAGGCTATTAATTTAGGCATGGAGTTTTATTTTTATTTTATTTTTTTAGAGATGTGGTCTCGCTCTGTCACTTAGGCTGGAGTGTAGGGGCACAGTCACAGCTCACTGCAGCCTGCACCTCCTGGGTTCAAGTGATCCTCCCACCCCAGCCCCCCAAGTAGCTGGAATTAAAGTGTGGCCACCATACCCAGCTAATTTTTGTATTTGTTGCAGAGATGGGGTTTGGCCATGTTGCCTAGGCTCATCTCCAACTCCTGAGCTCAGGCAATCCACCCACCTTGGCCTCTCAAAGTGTTGGGATTATAGACATGAGCCACGGTGCCCCCACTTAGACATAGATTTTTGACTTGAATTATCATACTGTTTCTATTCTTTTACTTATTTGTTTAGTGAGTAATTTTAGAGACAAGATATCATTCTGTCACCTAGGCTGGTGTCCAGTGGCAGCATGATCAGAGCTCCCTGCAGCCTTACACTCCTGGCCTCAAGCAATCTTCCCACCTTGGCCTCTTGAGTTGCTAGGACTGCAGGTGCACACCACCATGGCTGGCTAATTTTTACATTTTTTGTAGAGACGGTGGTCTTGCTATGTTGCCCAGGCTAGTCTCAAACTCCTGGCCTCAAGAGATTCTCCTGCCTCGAACTCCCAAAGTGCTGGGATTACAGGCGTAAGCCACCATGCCCAATGTGTTTCTATTCTTTTGTTTGTTTGTTTGTTTGTTTGGCGGGGTTGGGGGGGATAGAGTCTCCCTCTGTGGCCAGAATGGAGTGCAGTGGCACAATCTTGTCTCACTGCAACCTCCGCCTCCTGAGTTCAAGCCATTCTCCTGCCTCAGCCTCCTGAGTAGCTGGGATTACAGGCTACAGGTGCCCACTACCACACCCAGCTAATTTTTGTATTTTTAGTAGAGTCGGGGTTTCATCGTGTTGGCCAGGATGGTCTTGATCTCTTGACCTCGTGATCCACCCACCTCGGCCTCCCAAAGTGCTGGGATTACTGGTGTGAGCCACCGCGCCCAGCCATGTTTCTGTCCTTTATTTGGTTTTACGTAGGTCTATGTGGTCCAGTATGGTAACCACTGATCATTTATAACTACTGAGTACTTGAAATGTGGCTTGTCTGAATTTTGAAGACTTACCACAAAGACAAAATGTAAAATATCTCAGTAATTTTTAGCATTGATCACATATTAAAATATAATATTTCAGACCAGGCATGGTGGCTCATGCCTGTAATCCCAGCACTTTGGGAGGCCGAGGCAGGCGGATCACCTGAGGTCAGGAGTTCGAGACCAGCCTGACCAACATGAAGAAATTCCATCTCTACTGAAAATACAAAATTAGCCAAGTGTGGCTGGGCGCAGTGGTGGGTACCTGTAGTATTTTGTGTTTTTTTTAGTAAAAAATACAAAAATTAGCCAGGCATGGTCGTGGGTGCCTGTAGTCCCAGCTACTCTGGAGGCTGAGACAGGAGAATCACTTGAACCCAGGAGGCAGAGGTTGCCGTGAGCTAAGATCACGCCACTGCACTCCAGCCCAGGTGACGGTGTGAGACTCTGTCTCAAAAAAAACAATTAGCCAGGCATGGTGGTGGCGCACACCTGTAATCCCAGCTACTCGAGAGGCTGAGGCAGGAGAATCTCTTGAACCTAGTAGTCAGAGGTTGTGGTGAACTGAGATTGCGCCATTGCACTCCAGCCTGGGCAACAAGAGCGAAACTCCGTCTCAAAAAAAAAAAAAGAAGAAGAATATTTCAATATACTGGTTAAACATACTATTAAAATTAATTTCACCTGTTTCTGTTTATCTTTTTTTAATGGGGCTACTAAAAATTTTCTTATTGCATATGTGGCTTTCATTGTATTTCTATTAGACAGTACTGGTGCACACAATGCCTACAGAACTTTGATTAAATAAATTTGCTACTCTTTTATGTTGTTAACCTGTCTTTTGCTATAGGAATGCCAGTTGTGACCCTTATGATGGGTGAGGAAAGGTCTCACACCTTTCTACCATTATGAGCTGATGTATGTGAAGCGCTTCACGTGGTTCCTGGCACACAGGAAGTATTACATGTAAAGTGGCAAACATAATCATTTATCCTGTTAGTCAAGGTCAAAGGAGAAAGGTGGTACAAAAAAGAACATGTGGACCGGGCGTGGGGTTCACGCCTGTAATCCCAGCTGCTTTGGAGTCTGAGTGAGCCAGGAGAATCGGTTGAACCCAGGAAGTGGAGGTTGCAGTGAGCCGAGATTGCGCCATTGCACTCCGGCCTGGACAATAAGAGTGAAACTCTGTGTCAAAAAAAAAGAGGGAACATGTGCTTCGGTGTCAGATCTGGAAATATGTTGGCTCTAATCTATATATTTGTGGTCTCAGAAAAGTAACTTAATCTTTCTGTGCTTCAGTTTACACACTGGCAAGGTAGAACTACACCTTGTAGGCTTGTTATGAAAATTAAAGGGGACATTCTAAATATGCACATGGTGGTCAGCTATGATTATTGCTATTAAGATCTCTCCAATTTTAGCCTGAGAGACCTACCAGATTTACTACCTCCCAGCACCCAGTGCACCCCACACACCAAGCTTCCATGGCTGGGTTCCTGCTCTCTCACCTGTAAAAACTGACCACGATACATTAAAATGCCCCTACGATTCAAAATCCTGCTTAAACCTACTTCCTTAAATGTCCTTTCCTCTCCCCAGACAGAGAAGGTGGCTCTCCTTTGCTAATTAGTCCCTCTTGTAATCAATTCCAATGAGCCAGGTTGTGTTGCCCTTGGATAAATTCTGCCTTCTACACCAGTAGTTCTTTAAAAAACGCAACATAGAGGTCGGGCGCGGTGGCTCACGCCTGTAATCCCAGCACTTTGGGAGGCCGAGGCAGGCCGATCATTTGAGGTCAGGAGTTCGAGACCAGCTTGACCTACATAGTGAAACCCCATCTCTACAAAAATACAAAAATTAGCTGGGCATGTGGCGGGCACCTGTAATCCCAACTACTCGTGAGGCTGAGGCAGGAGAATCGCTTGAACCCAGGAGGCGGAGGTTGCAGTAAGCTGAGATCACGCCACTGCACTCCAGCCTGGGTGACACAGCGAGACTCCCTCTCAGAAAAAAAAAAAAAAAAAAAAAGGCAACATAGAGAAAAATGATAATAACATAGTGAGTTTTATAAACCAATTCACATATCTTTCTCCTTTTTAAAATCAGTGCTAGAATCTTCTTTATTTTATATAATCATGGTAATGATAGATGATAGTTACCTTTTTTTTAGTGGCTTTCATCTCGTTTTATTTTTTATTTTTAGGGGTACAGAGTATGATATAGTTTGGCACTGTATCCCCACCAAATCTCGTCTTGAATTGTAATCCCCATGGTCAAGAGAAGGACCTATAATCCCCACATGTTGAGGGAGGGAGGTGACTGGATCATGGGGGTGGTTTCCCCCATGCTGTTCTCATGATAGTGAATGAGTTCTCATGAGATCTGACAGTTTTATAAGTGTTCGGAAGAAGTTCCTCCTTCACACACTCACACTCTCTCCTGCATCTTGTGAAGAAGATGCCTGCTTCTGCTTCCGCCATGATTGTGAATTTCCTGAGGCCTCCCCGGCCATGTGGAACTGTGAGTCAACTAAATTTCCTTTGTTTATATATTACCCTGTCTCTGGTAGTATCTTTTTTTTCTTTTTTTGTTTTTTTTTTTTTTTTTTAGACGGAGTTTCACTCTTGTTGCCCAGGCTGGAGTGCAATGGTGCCATCTCAGCTCACTGTAACCTCCACCTCCCGGGTTCAAGCTGTTCTCCTGTCTCAAGTCTCCCGAGTAGCTGAGATTACAGGTGCCCATCACCACACCTGGCTAATTTTTTGTATTTTTAGTAGAGATGGGGTTTCACTATGTTGGCCAGGCTGGTCTCGAACTCCTGACCTCAGGTGATCCACCTGTCTTGGCCTCCCAAAGTGCTGGGATTGCAAGCATGAGCTGCTGTGCCCGGCCTCTGATAGTATCTTTATAGTAATGTGAGAACAGACTAATACCTAGGTGTATATATTTATGGGATACATGAGATATTTTAATACAGGCATACAATGGGTAATAATCACATCGAGGTAAATGGGGTATGCATCACCTCAAGCATTTATTATTTCTTTGTGTTGCAAACATTCCAATTATACTCTTTCAGTTATTTTTAAATGTACTATAAATTATCGTTGACTGTAGTCACCCTGTTGTGCTATCAAATACTAGATCTTATTCATTCTAACTGTATCTTTGCACCCATTAACCATCTTCACTCCCCCCGCCAAACCCACTACTCGTCCCAGCCTCTGTTAACCATCATTCTACTCTCTATCTCTATGAGTTCGATTGTTTTAATTTTCAGCTCCCACAACTGAGTGAGAATATGTGAGATTTATCTTTCGGTGCCCGGCTTATTTTACTTAGCATAATGTCCTCCAGTTCTGTTCATGCTGTTGCAAATGACTGGATCTCCTTTTTATGGTTGAAGAGTACTCCATTGTGCATATGTATCACATTTTCTTTATCCATTCATCTGTTGATGGACACTTAGGTTAATTCCAAATATCGGCTATCATAAATAGTGCTGCAATAAATATGGGAGTGCAGGTATCTCTTTGATATACTGATTTCCTTTCTTTTGGATATATACCCAGCAGTGGGATTGCTGGATCACATGATAGTTTTGAGTTTTTCAAGGCACCTCCATACTGTTCTCCACAGTGCCTGTACTAATTTACATTCTCACCAACAGTTCCCTTTTCTCTACATCCTCACCAGCATTTGTTATTGCCTGTTGTTGGGATAAAAGCCAATTAACTGGGGTGAGATGACATCTCACTGTAACTTTGAATTTCATTTCTCTGATGATCAATGATGTTTAGCCCTTTTTTGTTGTTGTTGAGATGGAATCTTTCTCTGTTGCCCAGGCTGGAGTGGAGTGGCACGATCTCGGCTCACTGCAGCCTCCGTCTCCCGGGCTCAAGCAATTCTCCTGCCTCAGCCTCCTGAGTAGCTGGGATAACAGGCATGTGCCACCACACCTGGCTAATTTTGTATTTTTAGTAGAGATGGGGTTTAGCCATGTTGGCCAAGATGGTCTTGAACTCCTGACCTCAGGTGATCTGCCCACCTCGGCCTCCCAAAGCGCTGGGATTATATGTGTGAGCCACTGTTTCCAGCCTTTGGGCACCTTTTTATATGCCTGTTTGCCATATGTATATCTTCTTTTGAGAAATATCTAGCTGGGACTACATGCACATGCCACCACACCCGGCTAATTTTTGTTTTTTTGTTTTTTTTGTAGAGATGGAGTTTCACCATATTGCCCAGGCTGATCTCAAACTCCTGAGCTCAAGCAGTCCACCTACCTCAGTCTCCCAAAGTGCTGGGACTAAAAGCCTGAGCCACCACACCCAATGTATTCTGTCCATTTTGCCCATTTTAAAATCAGATTATTAGATTTTTTTCATATTGAATTGTTTGAGCTCTAATACTATTATAACAATAATTAGTAATCCCCTGTCAGATAGTTTGCAAATATTTTCTCCAATTCTGCCTGTTGTCTCTTTACTTTATTATTTCCTTTGCTGTGCAGATGCTTTTTAACTTGATGTGATCCCATTTGTACATTTTACCTTTGGTTGCCTGTGCTTTCAGGGTATGATGCAAGAAATCTTTGCCCAGACCAATGTCTTAGAGAGTTTCTCCAATATTTCCTTTTAGTGGTTTCATAATTTTTGGCCTTAGATTTTAAGTATTTAATCCATTTTGACTTGATTTTTGTATATGGAGAGAGAGAGGGGTCTAGTTTCATTCTCTTCCATATGGATTTACAGTTTTCCCAGTACCGTTTATTGATGAACGTATTCTTTCCCCAGTGTATGTTCTTGGCACATTTGTTGAAAATGAGTTCATTGTAGATGTATGGATTTATTTCTGGGCTTTCTATTGTGTTCCATTGGTTTACGTGTCTGTTTTTATGCCAGTACCATGCTGGCATTACTATAACTCTGTGGTATAAGCTGAAGTTAGGTAATGTGATTCCTCCAGTTTTCTTCTTTTTGCTCAAGATGACTTTGGCTATTCTGAGTCTTTTGTGGTTCCATATAAACTTTAGAATTATTTTGTCTATTTCTGTGAAGAATGCCATTGATATTTTGATAGAGATTGCATAAATCTATACATTGCTTTGGGTAGTATGGACATTTTAATAATATTGATTCTTTTAATCCATATTCCCATTTTTTTGTGTGTTCTTTTCAATTTATTGCATCAGTGTTTTTTAGTTTTTGTTGGAGAGATCTTTTACTTGTAAATGATGATTATTATTTTTTTTTGAGATGGAGTCTTGCCTTGTCACCCAGGCTGGAGTGTGCAGTGGTGCGATCTCGGCTCACTGCAAGCTCCACCTCCCAGGTTCACACCATTCTCCTACCTCAGCCTTCCAAGCAACTGGGACTACAGGCGCCCGCCACCACACCCAGTTAATTTTTTGTATTTTTGGTAGAGACAGGGTTTCACCATGTTAACCAGGATGGTCTCAATCTCCTGACCTCATGATCCGCCTGCCTCGGCCTCCCAAAGTGCTGGGATTACAGGCGTGAGCCACCACACCTGGCGTAAATGAGATTTTTTTTAAATTTCTTTTTCAGATTGTTGTTGGCATAGAAATGCTACTGGTTTTCATATGTAAATTTTGTATCCTGCAACTTTACTGAATCTGTTTACCAGTTCTAATAGTTTTTTGGTGTAGTCCTTAGGTTTTTCCAAATATAAGGCCATATCATCTATAAACAAGGATAATTTGAATTCTTACTTGTTTTTCTCTTATCTGATTGCTTTAGCTAGGAATTCAAGTACTATGTTGAATAAAAGTGGTAAAAGTGGACATCCTTGTCATGTTTCAGCTCTGAGAGGAAAGGCTTTTAGTTCTTCCCCATTCAATACTAGCTGTGGATCTCTCATATATGCCTTTTATTGTGTTGATATGTTCCTGTTTTTTTTTTTAGGGTTTTTATCATAAAGAGATGTTGGATTTTCTTAAATGCCTTTTCCGAATCAATTGAAATGGTCATAGGGCTTTTGTCATTCATTCTGTTGATATGATGTATCACATTGATTTGCTTATGTTATGCCATCCTTGCATCCCTGGGATAAACTTCACTTGGTCATGATGAATGATCTTTTAATGTGTTGTTGAATTTGGTTTGTTGGTATTTTGTTGAGAATATTTGCATCAATGTTCATGAGAAATATTGGCCTGTAGTTTTCTTTCTTTTTACTTTTTTGATGTATCTTTGTCTGGTTTTGGTATCAGAGTAATACTAGTCTTGTAGAATGAGTTTGGAAGTACACCTCTTGCTCTTTTTTTCAGAATAGTTTGAGTAGAATTGATATTAGTTATTTAAATGTTTGGTAAAATTCAGCAGTGAAGCCATTAGGTCTCAGGCTTTTTTTTTTCTTTTCTGGGAGACATTTAATTATGACTTCACTCTCTTTACTCGTTATTTGTCTATTCAGGTTTCCAGTGTCTTAATGGTTTGATCTTGGTAGGTTGTATGTGTCTCAGAAGTCTCAGAATTTATTCATTTCTTCTAGGTTTTTCAATTTATTGGCATATGGTTGCTCATAGTAGGCCTCAATGATCCTTTGAATTTCTGTGGTATAAGTTGTCATGTCTCCTTTCTCATCTCTGATTTTATGTATTTGGGTCTTCTCTCTTTTTTTTCTTAGGCTGGGTAAAAGTTTCTTTTGCTTATCTTTTCAAAAAACCAACTTTTCATTTTGTTGATTTTTGTGATATGATACATCTCATTGATTTTTTTGTTTCAATTTCATTTGTTTCTGCTCTGATCCTTATTTCTTTTCTTCTAATAATTTTGAGCTTGTTTTGCTCTTGCTTTTCTAGTTCTTTAAGATGCATCATTAGGTTGTTTATTTGAAGTTTTCTACTTTTTTAATGTAAGCACTTATTGCTATAAACTTTCCTCTTAGTAGTGCTTTTGCTGTATCCCATAGGTTTTTGTATGTTGTATTTCCATTTTTATTTGTTTTAAGAAATTTTTCAATTTTTTTCTTAGTTTCTTCATTGCCTCACTGGTCATTCAGGAGCATATCATTTAATTTCCATGTGCTTGTATAATTTCAAAAGTTTCTCTTGTAATTGATTTCTGGTTTTATTCCATTGTAGTCAGATGAGATTCTTGATGTGATTTCAACATTTTTGAAATTTTTAGGACTTGTTTTGTGGCCTAACTTACAGTCTATCCTTGATAATAATCTATGTGCTGAGGAGAAGAATGTGTATTCTGCAGCCATTGGATGAAATGTTCTGTAGGTGTCTATTAGGTTCATTTGGTCTATAGTGCAAATTAAGTCCAATATTTCTTCATTGATTTGTGTTTGAAAGACCTGTTGAATGCTGACAGTGGGATGCTCAAGTCTCTATCTATTATTGTATTGAGGTCTATCTATCTCCTTAACGCTAATAATATTTGCTTTATATATCTGGGTGCTCCAGTGTTGGGTGCATATATATATATATTTATATATATATATTTATTATATATATTTATTATATATATATATTTATTATATATATTTATTATATATATATTTTTTATATATATATATTTACAATTGTTATATTCTCCTGCTGAATTAACCTTTTTATCACTATATAATGACTTTCTTTGTTTTGCAATCAAAAGCTACTTCTGTTCTTTCTTGGTTTCCATTTGCATGGAATATTTTTTTCCATTTCTTTATTTTCAGTCTGTGTATGTCTTTATAGGTGAACTGTGTTTCTTATAGGCAGCAGATCCTTGGATATTGTTTTTTATCCAATCAGCCACTGTATGCCTTTTTATAGAAGAGTTTAGTGCATTTACTTTTACTGTTATTATTGATAAGTAAGAACTTACTACTGCCATGTGATAGTTATTTTTCAATATTACTTGGAAAAAGAGAAGTAAGCGGCCCTAAGTTGATCACCAAAATGTTTTTGGTTTCATTTATTTTGCTCTTTTACTGATTTACAAAACAACAAAACAGTCTGGAAACTACTCCTTTATAGTGTACAGTATAGAAAAAGGAGATAAAAGGATGGAGGAGTTGAGATTAATAGGAGCTGGTCAGAATATCAAGTCTCAGTGTAGTGACTTTCTGTAGGCAGAATGGGACCCCAAAGGTTCTGTTCAGGTGCTAATCAGGCACCTACATAAAACAGGCCACAGTTAACAGTACATTTATTTGCTAGAACCAATGAATAATCATGTAAACCAAAAATAAAAATCGAAGCCCTGAAACAACTGAATAGACCCATCTCTCAGCCGAGGAGACCCAAAGAAACCTAAATAAGTGGTTCAGGCCGTAATGAGAAGAGAGGTTAAGACATGCCTCATTATACTCTCCTCCCTTTGGAGTTCAGGCATAACTGAGTAGCATTAACATTAAAACAGAGATCTTAAGACTGAAAAAACAGACTTTCTAGCAATAAGATACTAAATTTTAACCTGACTGTAATGTAGCATCATATGACAAATAACAGACCCTAAAAAAGAAAAGTATTTTACTCTAAAATATATTTCTTTAAAATATTTTAGAATGGCCCTGCACAGCTGTCTCTTATGGGAGAAAATTGCATTCTGTGGGAAACATTTATGATCTATTGTCTCTAAGAGTAGCCACTTATGAGACTTCATGTATGTGATAAGAAACTTGGTCTTCACAACTACTTATCTTTTTTTTTTTTTTTTGACAGAGGAGTCTCACTCTGTAGCCCAGCCTGGAGTGCAGAGGTGTGATCTCGGCTCACTGCAACCTCCAGCTCCCAGTTTCAAGCGATTCTCCTGCCTCAGCCTCCCAAGTAGCTGGGATTACGGGTGCCCACCACCACGCCTGACTAACTTTAGTATTTTTTGTAGAGACGGGGATTCACCATGTTGGTCAGGCTGGTCTTGAACTCCTGAGCTCAAGTGATCTGCCCACCTCGGCCTCCCAAAGTGCTGGGATTACAGGCCTGAGCCACTGTGCCCAACCCACAACTACTTATCTTAACCCAGACACTCCTTTATATTGATTCTGGATATTTAGATAATAACTTAACTCTTTCAACCAACTGCCATCAGAAAATCTTTGAATCTGCCTATGATCTGTATGCCCTCCCTTTGAGTTGTCCTGCCTTTTTGGGCTGAACCAATGTATACCTCACATGTATTAACTGATGTCTTATGTCTCCCTAAAATGTATAAAGCCAAGCTGTAACCCAACTGCCTTGGGCACATATTCTCAAGACCTCTTTAGACTGTGCCTCAGGCCATGGTCACTCATATTTGGCTCAAAATAAATCTCTTCAAATATTTTACTGAGTTTGGTATTTTTGTCAATGATCATCTCTTTCTAACTCCAAGTAGCAACAGGTAAGCCTGGCTACACCAGTTTTAAAACAATGCTTTTTAAACTCCAACATGCAGAAGAAGCACCTGGAAAGTTAGTTAAACTCTAGAGTCCAGAGCCCACCCACAGAGACTCTGATTCAATAGATCTGGTGCATCTGCATTTTAAACAATCCTCCTGGGAATTGCTGATGTAGGTGGTCCCCAGGCCAGCCAGACATTGAAAACACTGCTGAAAGCCAAATATTGACCATTTGGCTCTCTCCTATGTATCCAAAGGTTCACTCACTCCAAGCCTCTACCTTTACCAGCTTCTGTCTGATATTGCATCTGCTTTCACAGATGTGCAACCCTAAGGTGTCCATAAAAATTGTTTTGTTGGGGGGCCTTAGTAATCAAAAGACTCTAGATGGCTAACTTCTCCTGGATCAAAATGAAGTCCATGTCAGTTTTTGGCAGCTTATTTAAAAGTCACAAGTATTGTGAATATCTGGGGGTTCTAAGACAAAGCAGCACACCTTCTACCTCCCCATCACTGCATCCAATCCATCTCTAGCAAGAGGCAAATGTTTTTCTTTTACATGACTATATTGTGCAAGAAGCCACAGCATTCTGTTTCTTAGAGCAGATGCTTAGGTGTTTGTTCATGATCAACTATCTGAGTTTAGTACCACAGGTTTTCAGATGTCACAGGAGAAAAAATATAGCTTAAAAAATTACCTACTCTAAGTTGGCTGGGTGTGGTGGCAGGTGCCTGTAGTTCCAGCTACTCAGGAGACTGAGGCAGGAGAATTGCTTGAACCTAGACCAAGGTTGCGGTAGGCCAAGACCGCACCACTGCACTCCAACCTGGGCAACAGAGTGAGACTCTATCTGAAAGAAAGAAAGAGAGAAAGGGAGAGAGAGAAAGACGAAAGAAGAAAGAAAGGAAAGAAAGGAAAGAAAGGAAAGAAAGGAAAGAAAGGAAAGAAAGGAAAGAAAGGAAGAAAGGAAGAAAGAAAGAAAGAAAGAAAGAAGAAAGAAAGAAAGAAAGAAAGAAAGAAAGAAAGAAAGAAAGAAAGAAAGAAAGAAAGAAAGAAAGAGAAAGAAAGAAAGAGAAAAGAAAGAAAGATTCTGAATGTGGCTGATCTAGAAAAAGCAAAGATAGACCTAAATGTGGAAATTTGCTCTTTTGTTTTACCAAAATCACTTAATTTCACTGACTTCACCTTCAGCCTATGCTCATGACATTTGTCCATTTTCTTGTTCTAATCACCAGTTAGTGTTGCTGTCATATTTTAATTATTTCTTTGCAAAAATCTTGACCAAGATTCATGCAAGTAGCCCAAAAGAAAAGAAAAACAACCTTTCCTGAGACTCCCCCTATTGGAGTTTGCATCCTGGTGTTTATCCAGAATCATAAAGACTTTTGAAAAGACTTCACAGGTGGGTAAAGCTCTCAAAGAGATTGATTTACAAAACGCCAGCCAGGGGCCAACCATACTCCTCAAAGACTTGAGTTTCTGGAGGAGTGAATTTTAGAGGCCTAGGAACAAAGCCTAGATTTGGTAAGCTTAGGAGGATAGCTGAAGCAAGGAATTTCTTTGCTTTACATACAAAATAATTGAAAAAGGAGGTGTATCAGTGAGAAGTGTGGGGGAAGGGCACTCATTCTTGTGTTAAAAGAACAGAAAAGGACCATATTTTGCTTTTTAATTTTTTTTTATGTAAGGCAGATGGGCTGTTGATCAATACTAAATTAATCCTTGAATAAATGAATCTCTCAAGCACTGGGGAGGGTGCTGATGGAGAGAGTCAGGGGAGGATGGGAAGTGCCTTGTGCATATGGAACAGATAACTTTTTAAGAAAAGGGGGATTAAAAGCAAGAACCTCAGGGCTTTTAATAACTGTGGTGTTTTATTCTTACTTTATGTGGATTATTGGGGATTACCTGCTAAAAGCAAGAGCCCAGTCTCAGTCTAATGTTACTTTTTGACTCACCCTTCCTTTTCTCTCATTTAAAATTTTCTGTCTCTTCCATGATTTTCGTTTGGCTAATGGCTGACAAACCCAGCATGCAAAAAAAGTTTTCCTGATAAATGGAAGGTGCTACACAATCAACCTTCACTATAGGTTTTACTGTCAAATTCCACCTTTATAAAATCAAAAAGGCCAATTAAATGCATTAAACAGTAGATCCATAAAAAGCTTTTCAACCAACTGCAGTGTCTTAAAGCATTGAGCTGCTGAAGCTCAGCAAAGCCAGTTAGTGGCAGAATGTGGGTCGAAACCCAGGCATCAGTAGAAAGTGCTACCTTTCATTCCACCACATGATCTCTGCAGGTTTTAGGTCACACATGTTTATGCACTTTGCCTCTCAAACATCACAAATTACCTGCATTTCCAAAGGAAGAGTCTTTCCTTGGGCTTTGTGGAGACAGAAGAAAAAGAAATTTTAAGCCCAAGCCTAGCATAGGTAAGATTTAGCCTTTATAAATTCAGTTTGGGGATTCTAGACATATGGGATAGTCTAGATATATGGTGTAGGGCTTCCCCTTTGCCTTTGGAAGTTTCCCTGAAAAAATCAACTTACAAAAGGTAGACTAATTTGAGAAAAGGCATACAAATTTATTAATGTGTACTCAAGGGAGAATCACAAAGTGATTACCCAATATACCAATGGAATCAAAATACTTACATAACTTTATTTCACAGAGGGGTAGGGGGAGATGGGAAAAATATGGATAATTTCAGGGGAATAGTAAATAATTCTTACTTTTTTTTTTTTTTTTTTGAGACAGGGCCTCACTCTGTCACCCAGGCTGGAGTGCAGTGGTGCAACCTCAGCTTATTGCAACCTCCACCTCCTGGGTTCAAGCCATGCTTGTGTCCCAGCCACCCTGAAACCGCCTTTGCAAAATTATGACTGAGGCAGTGAAAGCGATATAACTTAACCGACTCCATCTTGCTTCTAATCTCCAAGCTGTCCTTGTTCATTCCTGGGCCCAGGCTAAACTAACTTTGGGAGAAACTTAGTTTATAGTTTAAACAAAGATGGTAACAGCCCTTTCCCAAAGCAGACCTCCTTCTTGCCTGGGGACTAGATTGCCTTTGTAGGACTAACAATAGCCACAAAATTAGAAATTACGGTTTAGGAGTCATGCAGCTGGAGGATACAAGATTCTGACCCTCTCTAAACTGCTCCTGAGATCAGTGCTTGAGATGTTTTGCAGACCCAGCACTTGACGGATCAGCTGGCACCACCCAGATTAATAAACTGGCTCATCTGATCTTGCGGCCTCAACCCAGGAACTGACAGAGGGCAAGAAGACAGCTTGGACTCTCTGTGATTTCATCTCTGACCAATCAGCACTCCTGGCTCACTGGCTTCCCCCCACCCACCAAGTTATCCTTAAAAACACTGCTCCCCGAATGCTCGAATGCTCAGAGAGACTGATTTGAGTAATAATAAAACTCCAGTGTCCCTCACAGGTGGCTCTCTGTGAATTACTCTTTCTCTATTGCAATTCCCCTGTCTTGATTAATCAGCTCTGTCTAGGCTGCAGGCAAGGCAAACCCCTTGGGCAATTACAATCTGAGTAGCTGGGATTATAGGCAAGTGCCACCATGCCCAGCTCAGCTAATTTTTGTATTTTCAGTAGAGACAGGGTTTTGCCATGTAAGCCAGGCAATTTAGTGGGTTTGAGGAACATAAAAATGGCCTGGCATAAGCTTTGTTGGGCCTGCAGAGTGGACAGTGGTTTGTGACAAGTCTGTCCAGGTGTGTTGACTGACTTCAGTCTTTCTTCCTGTAATATGTGTTCAGTTAATGGAACTCAGGGAAGGGACCAGAGATAATTGTTTTCCTTTTGGGGAGTGTGACAGTTAATACTGAATGTCAACTTGATTAGTTGAGTATGCAAAGTATTGTTCCTGGGTGTGGCCAAAGGAGATTAACATTTCAGTGAGTGGACTGGGAAAGGCAGACTCACCTCAATCTGAGTGGGCACAATCTAATTAGTTGCCAGTGAGGCCAGAATAAAAGCAGGCAGAAGAATATGGAAAGATTAGACTGGCTTAGCGTCTGAGCCTACATCTTTCTCCTATGCTGGATGCTTCCTGCCCTCGAACATCAGACTCCAAGTTCTCCAGCTTTGGGACTCGGACTGGCTTCCTTGCTTCTCAGTCTGCAGACGGCCTATTGTGGGACCTCACCTTGTGATCACGTGAGTTAATACTTTTTAATAAACTCCTCTTTATATGTCCATCTATCCTATTAATTCTGTCCCTCTAGAGAACCCTAATACAGGGAGGTCTGAATTCTTTCAGATAACGAAATTTCAAAGAACAGCTTCATCCTGTCTTTGGGAGAAGTAGAGGATGGAGAGACAGGAAGGGAGGAGAAAAAACAATTGTTTTCCTTGTTAGATCTGTCAGGACTTTATGTAGATAGGAGAAAAGTCTCTTCCAGCATCTGTTGTTGTTCTCTAAGGGCCTTTAACTGAAAATACTCATTATACTAGGGAGCCATATTTTGGGTTCCCTGCATTCCTTTAACGGAATAATCTGGAAGATCATAGTAGTATCAGGAATTACGGAAAGAGCAATGGGTTTTGCAGCCAACTCCAAAGTGTGGATTGTACTCCCAGTCCTGTTACTTATTTATGTTTTGTTCTGGGACAAAGTTTTTATGTTCTCTAAATCTAAGTATCTTTATTTATGTAATAGAAATAACAGCATCTTTCTCACAGGGTTGTCAGTATTTATAATGGAATACACAGAAAGCACCTTCCTTCAATATGCAAATGCTCAGTAAATATTACTTTCATTTTGCTCTTCTCTGTCTTCCTCCCACCTATCCCCAAACTCTTTAGTCCAACCAAAACTCTTCAGTGCTTCTGTGCCAACATGCCTCAGTCATGCTTCAGCCACTTGGCTCTTTCAGTCTCCTCTTTGCAGAACTCCCATGTTTAATAAATTCCACATTAATAAATTCTTACACTTTTTTTCTATTTATCTATTGTCAGTTAATTTCAACAGACTTAGACGTGAAGCTTCACAGGGGAAGAAAAATATCTCCTGACTCCTACTTTATCCCCGTCAACTCTAAACAGAAGCTGCAGAGCAGCATGCTGTTAACAGGAAGACTAGAGTCAGGTAGAGTAGAGGCCAAATGCTTAAACTCTTCCTCCTATATAATGAGGATAATAATAGTGTCTTTCTCATAGGTATTTTTAATTCCTCACTTGACATTGGTGGGAATAAATGTCATGTTATATTTAAAGCACTCTACAAGGGCCCTGTATGTAGTATGCCAGTATGTTATAAACGATGTTGTTACTGATAAGGAAGATGATGATAATAACATGATGATGAAAATATACATTTTCCATGTGATACACTGAAGAGCTCTCAGTAGGCTAAGCACATATGGTTGAGTATTCTCTATAAAATACGATGGTATGTTAGTCCAAAGCCAAATGGTAACTCTCCATAAATAGACATCCACCTTTATGTCCTGTTATGGCTGATGAGGATGTGGCATGGTGCCGCAAAGTGTACCAAGAACTTTCACATCCATAATCTTTTTTACTCCTCACAGCTGACCTTCAAGGTAGAGAATGAGGGCATAGCAATGTAGTGTAGACCACTGGACACGAGTCAGGCTGGAGTTCCACACTCGCCCTGTGACTTTGAACAAGTCCTTTCACCAGTTTAGTCTCCATTTGCTCATTTGTGAATTGAGATAGAATTCCTGTTTTGTGGAATCCACAGTCTTGTGGGAATCAAAGGGAGACCATATGTGAAAGTGCTAAGCCACCCTGCCCACATACAAAGATCTGATCTGCCCTTGTTTTGGAACATAAGGAAACTAAAATTGACAGAAATGACCTGACATGTGCAAAACCTCTCAGCTTACAAGAGGGAGAGGCAGAATAGGAAATTGGGTCAGTGTGCCTTCCTTCACACAGCACTGCTTCCTGAACCGCTGACATTCCCTGCAGGCCCTTCACTGCAGAGGCAAAGTAAGGGAAAGACGCAGGTCACACAGACCCCTGCGGTCAGAATTTTGCAAAGCAGACCTGGCCAGTAGATCACTGCACCCTGTCCCCACAGGTCAGGCCACCACCTCTCTGTGGGAAACACAGCTTCCTGTATCAGGCTCTGTGCCAAACCAAAGCCCTTTGTGGGTGTTTAACTCTTTGCGACGTTCCAATTTATACTAGGGTCATGAGAGGCAGAGTGAAAGTGAGGGGGCGCTGGGTTTAAGGTCTCTGCTGATGAACTTGAAGCCATTATGAATTTGTCAGAGGCATGTGAACCAGAGCAACTCCATCTTAAATAGGAGCTGGGTAAAATGAGGCTGAAACCTACTGGGCTGCATTCCCAGACAGTTAAGGCATTCTGAGTCACAGGATGATATAGGAGGTCAGCACCAAATACAGGTCATAAAGACCTTGTTGATAAAACAGATTGCAGTAAAGGAGCTGGTCAAACCCACCAAAACCAAAATAGTGACGACAGTGACCTCTGGTTGTCCTCACTGCTATACTTTCACCATTGCCATGACAGTTTACAAAAATGCCATGGCAACGTCAGGAAGTTACCCTATATGGTCTAAAAAATGGGAGGCATGAATAATCTATCCCTTGTTCAGCATATCATCAAGATATGGGGCAACCAGCAGGCCATGGGGCTGCTCTGTGGAGTAGCCATTCTTTTATTCCTTTACTTTCTAAAACTTGCTTTCACTTTGCACTGTGGACTCGCCCTAAATTCTTTCTTGTTCTAGATCCAAGAACCCTCTCTTGGGGTCTTTCTCGTGCTAGATCCAATAACTCTCTCTTGAGGTCTGGATTGGGACCTCTTCCCTGTAACAAATTGATCGTTTAACTCACTCTTTTTTTTTTTTTTTTCTCCCTCTGTTGCCCAGGCTGGAGTGCAGTGGCACAATTTTGGCTCACTGCAACCTCCGCCTCCCGGGTTCAAGCGATTCTCCTGCCTCAGCCTCCGGAGTAGCTGGGATTACAGGCGTGTACCACCAGGCGTGGCTAATTTTTGTATTTTTAGTAAAGACAGGGTTTCTCCATGTTGGTCAGGCTGGTCTCGAACTCCTGAGCTCGTGAACACCTCTGCCTCCCAAAATGCTGGGATTACAGGCATGAGCCACTGCGCTAGCCCAGTGTTTCTCAAGGAATGGCCTGCAGGATACATATATCAAAATCACGTGATGCACACTCCCTCCCCTAACCTCACCTATCGAATCAGACAAGGAGTGGGAGCAAGAATGGGAGCCCAGAAATCTGCATTTCACAAGGCTTACAGTTCAGTCCCATAGACATCCAAGTTTGAGAACCACAGCCACACTCCCCAGCCTCCCAGAAGCATTCAATCAAAAGACAGACAAGGAAGGGAACAGCGTGACCTTCAATATTGAATGCTTCTTTGACATCATTATGGACAAAAAAAGCCAAGTCCCTTTCCCCTTATTATTTGCTGAATAACCTGCACAGCTCTTCTTTAGCAGGTCTGAGTGGGACAAGGTTGTTTCTGTTGATTGACAGGGATTTTAGCATTAATATTTAATGGGCAGGGCAGCTGGTACACTTGACTAATGTAATATTTCAAACTCTGCTTTCACACTGAAGGGATTTGCCCTCCCTTAATGCATGTCTACATCCTGTCCCAGTCCTTCCAACAGCATTTCCCACACAGATAATGCCAGTTCAGAGGGCCTCTATTTCCCAGTCCTCAGAGTAAACTAGCACTTACTCTTATTTTGAGATAAGATCCTTCATGCTGATGGAAAGCTACTGGGCATTCTTTTGATTTTTACCATTTCCTGTCCTGGCCCTCCAACCCATCTTGGTTACAACCCACTGATAGAATCCACTTGGCTGATGTCGTTTAGATGAGTCACTTGGGCCTTTACCATTCTTCCTCTGTATCATCTCTGTATCTTTCTCTATCTCTATCTCTATCTCTGTCTCTGTCTCTCTCTCTCTCTCTCCTCCTTCCAGCCTCTGATATTTCCCAGCTTGCAAAATATTTGGTTCCAGTATTGTACTTGTGATTTATCTGAGCCAATTAGGGGGACAAAGAACACTGTCATCAAGAGGAACAGTCTTACTTGCTGTGTTTCTGAAAATTATTGGAGAGTAATTTCATGCAACTAACATTATACTTAATAATGAAGAACTAAATGCTTTCCACTTAAGTCAGGAACAAGGCAAGGATGTTTACTCTTACCCTTCTATAAGTTAAATAAATAAATAAATGCTTTCTGATTAAACAGAAATATGTAAAACCATCTTTATTCACTAATAACACAATATTGTATATAGAAAATCCCAAGGAATCCACAAAAAACTAGTGGAACTAATGAACAAGTTGTGAGGTTATAAGACACAAGAATAATACACACAAAAAACCAATTATACTTCTATATATTAACAACAAACAATCCAAAAATAAAATTAGGAAAACAATTTCATTTATAGTAGCACCAAAAATATATGTAGCAATAAATTTAATAAAAAGAAGTAGAAAATGTACACTAAAAACTACAAAACATACATGAGACACATTAAAGAAGATCTAAATAAATGAAAAGACATTCCATGTTCATATTCAAAGACTCAATATTGTCAAGATGGTAATTTTTCCCAAATTGATTTATAAATTTAATGCATCCCTATCAAAATCATAGCAGCTTTTTTTTGGTGTCATTCACAAATGAATTTTACAATTTATATGAAAATGTAAAAGACCTAGAAAAGTCAAAATAATTTTTAAAAAAGAGAACAAAGGTGGGGGATTTATACTCCTAAATATTAAAATTTACTATAAGGCCACAGTAGTGAAGACAGTGTAGTATTAGTGCAAGGATAGGCATATAGATCAATGAAACAGAATTGAGAGTCCAGAAATAAACCTTACATTTATGGTGAATTGATTTTCAACAAAGGTGTCAAAAAATTCAATGAGGAAATTGTAGCCTTTTCAGCAATGATGCTGGGACAATTATTAATAGATATCCATATACAGAAAAGTGAACTTCCCTCATAAAATACACAGAGATTATCTCATAGACCTAAATGTAGGATCATAGACTTAAATGTAATAGCTAAAATGATAAAACTCCTAGAAGAAAATATAGCAGAGGCCAGGTGCGGTGACTCATGCCTGTAATCCCAGCACTTTGGGAGGCTGAGGCAGGCAGATCACCTGAGGTCGGGAGTTTGAGACCAGCCTCACCAACATGGAGAAACCTCGTCTCTACTAAAAACACAAAATTAGCCAGGCGTGGTGGCGAATGCATGTAATCCCAGCTACTTGGGAGGCTGAGGCAGGAGAATTGCTTGAACACGGGAGGGAGGGGTTCCAGTGAGCCAAGATCATGCCATTGCACTTCAGTCTGGACAACAAGAACAAAACTCCATCTCAAAAAAAAAAAAAAAAAAAGAAAAAGAAAAAGAAAATATAGCAGAAAATATTTGTGACTTCAGATTAGGCAAAGGTTTCTTAGATTTATCAAAAGTAAACCCATTTTTTGAAAACCTGAAAAATTGCATTTTATCAAAATTTAAAACATTGGTACTTCAAAAAATACCACTAATCTGATAAGGCACTTGTATTTAGAATATAAAAGAATTCTTATAACTCAACAATTAAAACAATAATGAATTAGAAAATGGGCAAATGATTCAAATGAACTTTTTCCCAAAGATATACAACTGGTGAATATCCACATAAAAATGTACTCAACATCATTTAGTTATTAGGGAAATGTGAATGAAAACCACAATAAGATACCAATTTACATCTACTAGACTGATTCTCTTCCACTGCTGGCAGGAATGTAAAAGATGTATACACTTTAGAAAACAGTTTGGCAGTCTTTCTCTCTCTCTCTCTCTCTTTCTCTCTTTCTTTCTTTCTTGACGTTGTCTCACTCTATCACCCAGGGTGGAGTGCAGTGGCCTGATCTCAGCTCACTGCAATCTCCGCCTCCTGGGTTCAAGCGATTCTCCTGCCTCAGCCTCCCGAGAAGCTGGGACTACATGCGCGCACCACCATGTCCGACTGACTAATGTTTTTGTTTGTTTGTTTATTTTTTCTGAGACGGAGTCTCGCTCTGTCGCCCCGGCTGGAGTGCAGTGGCGCAATCTTGGCTCACTGCAAGCTCCGACTCCTGGGTTCCAGCCATTCTCCTGCCTCAGCCTCCCATGTAGCTGGGACTACAGGTGCCCGCCACCACACCAGGCTAATTTTTTTGTATTATTAGGAGAGACGGGGTTTCACTGTGTTAGCCAGCATGGTCTCGATCTCCTGACCTCGTGATCTGCCCACCTCAGCCTCCCAAAGTGCTGGGATTACAGGCGAGAGCCACTGCGCCTGGCCATTTTTTTGTAATTTTAATAGAGATGGGGTTTCCCCATGTTGGCCAGGCTGGTCTTGAACTCCTGACCTCAGGTGATCCACCTGCTTCTGCCTCTCAAAGTGCTAGGATTATAAGGATGAGTCAGCACGCCTGGCTGGCAGTTTTTCAAAATGCCAAACAGAGTTATTACATGACCCAGCAATTCCATTCCTAGATATTTAACCAAAATAAATGAAAATATATGTCCATGCAAAAACTTGTACATGAATGTTCATAGTAGCATTATTTATAGTAGCCAAAATGTGAAAACAACTCAAATGTCCATCAACTAATGAATGGATAAACAAAATATGGCATATCCATAAAATGGAATATTATCATCAGTAAGAAAAGAATGAAGTACTGATATATGCTACAAACATGGATGAACCTCAAAAACATTATGCCATACAAATAAAGCCAGTCACAAAAGACCACATATTATATAATTCCATTAATATGAAATGTCCAGAACAGGCAAGTTTATAGAGACATAAAGTAGATTATTGATTACCCAGGGCTAGGAGGAGGGAGAATGAGGAATGCCTACTAATGGATATGATGTTTCTCTTGCAGATGATGAAAATATTCTAAAATAAGAGTATGATGATAATGCCAAAAAATAATAAAAACCATTGAATTGTACACTTTAACAGGTGAACTTCATGGCACGTAAGTTTTATATCAATAAAACTGTTTTTTCGTTGTTGTTGAAAAGAAAACTAAAACAAACAAAAAACACATCATGAAGGAAAGGAAAAGATAAGACCGACTGGAAGAAAATATTTGCAAATTATGTATACAATATAGAACCTGTATCCAGAATATATAAAGAACATTTGCAACTCAATAAGACAGATGATCCAATTATAAAATAGGAAAAATATTTAAATAGACAATTCACCAAAGAAAAGATACAATGGCTAACAAACATGTGAAAAGATGCTCAATAACATTATCAGCCATTAGTCATTAGATAAATCCAAGTTAATTTTTTTTAGTTTTTATTTTTTTGAGACGGAATCTTACTCTGTCACCCAGGCTAGAGTGCAGTGGCGCGATCTTGGCTTGCTGCAACCTCTGCCTCCCAGGTTCAAGTGATTCTCCTGCCTCAGCCTCTCAAGTACCTGGGATTACAGGTGTCCACCACCGCGCCTGGCTAATTTTTGTATTTTTAGTAGAGACAGGGTTTCACCATGTTGGTCAGGCTGGTCTTGAACTACTGACCTCAAGGTATCTGCCCACCTCCGCCTCCCAAAGTGATGGGATTACAGGCGTGAGCCACCACACCCGGCCAAGAAATCCAAATTACAACTACAATGTTATATCACTTTATATCTACTGGAATGGCTATTACCAAGAAGACAGATACCTGTAATAATACTTTGCTATGGGAATATAAAATGGTACAGCCCATTTGGAAAACAGTTTGGCAGTTTCTTAAAAAGTTTCACATTAAGTAACCATGCAACCCAGAAATTCTACTCCTAAGAATCTAGAGAAATGAAAACACATATTCATACAAGGCATGTTTGTGAATTTTCATAACAGCTTTGTCATAGCCCAAAACTGGAAACAATCCAGATATCCATCAACGGATAGATAAAATGTGATAGATCTACAAAGATATTTTTTTAATGCTACAATTCAGCAAAAAACAAAAAGAAAGACAGGAAGAAAGGAAGAAGAAACAGGAAGGAAGGAAGGAAGGAAGGAAGGAAGGAAGGAAGGAAGGAAGGAAGGAAGGAAGGAAGGAAGGAAGGAAAGAAGGAAGGAAGGAAGGAAGGAAAGAAAGAAGGATATGTTGTTAGAAGACAACTCTCCAGCCGGGCGTGGTGGCTCACACCTCTAATCCCAGCACTTTGGGAGGCTGAGGCGGGCAGATCACCTGAGGTCGGGAGTTCAAGACCAGCCTGACCAACATGAAGAAACCCTGTCTCTACTAAAAATACAGAATTAGCTGGGCGTGGAGGCACACGCCTGTAATCCCAGCCACTTGGGAGGCTGAGGCAGGAGAATGGCTTGAATGTGGGAGGTGGAGGTTGCGGTGAGCTGAGGTTGCGGTGAGCTGAGGTTGCAGTGAGCTGAGATCACGCCATTGCACTCCAGCCTGGGCAACAAGAGCAAAAACTCCACCTCAAAAAAAAAAAAAAAAAAAAAAAAAAAAATATATATATATATATATATATATATATATATATCTCCATGGTCTGAGGCACCGATTGCCTGTTCCAGACCACCTTTTCAAGGATAATTGTATAGCAGACAGCTTCAGCTTTGGAAGACTGAGATAATACCTCCTTCTAAAGCAGAGAGATGGCTTGTGTGATATCCAGTTTACTAAAGACAATGTCTCTCTCCAAGGCAAAGGTTAAGTAGGTTTGCTTGAAGCCTCATAAAAAATTAGGGCCAGGTATGGCGGCTTATGTCTGTCATTTCAGCACTCTGGGAGGCCAAGGTGGGCATATCACTTGAGCCCAGGAATTCGAGACCAGCCTGGGCAATATAGTGGGACCTTCTCTCTCCAAAAAGCAAACAAAACCAAAATTAGCTGAGTACATGCCTGTAGTCGCAGCTACTTGGGAGGCTGAGGTAGGAGGATTGTTTAAGCTTGGGAGGTTAAGGCTGCAGTGAGCTGCGATCATGGCACTCCAGCCTTGGTGACAGCGCAAGACCCTGTCATAAATAAATAAATAAATATAAATAAAGGTTTCCTTAGCCTGGGGTCTCTCCGCTTTGATATGTTTATATCCACTGCCTGTGCACTATCCATCGAGGCCCCCTGTACCACTCCCTGGGACCTGAGGGGCATGAGGAAACAGCACAAACACAGAGCTGCCTGCTGAGCTGTGAGTAATGAAGTCCTTTGCCCATGATGCAGGAGTCTCATGGTTTCTGTCAGTACACATGAAACTGTGGCAGGCTACCTGATTAGCTTGCAAGTAGGTAAAATCTCAGAACTCCCGTAGTTCTTGATATACAAGCTAAACATGAATGAGCCTCAAAAATATTATGATAAGTAAAAGGAGCCAGAAGCAAAAGACTACCTATTGTATTATTCTATTTACATGAAATATCCAGAAAAGGTAAATTTATAGAGACAGAATGCAAATGAGTGGTTCCCTTGGGCTGAGAATGGGGGCAGAGACTGATTGCAAATGGACATGAAGCAGCTTTTTGGAGTGATAGAAATATTTGAAAACTGGTTTGTGATGATGTTTACACAAATCTCTAAACTTAATAAAAATATAATTAAGCTGTACCCTTACAATGGTGAATTTTTATGGTATGTAAACTACACCTCAATAAAGCTGTTTAAAAAACACAGTAAGGCCAGGCGCGGTGGCTCACGCCTGTAACCCCAGCACTTTGGGAGGCCGAGACGGGCGGATCACGAGGTTAGGAGATCGAGACCATCCTGGCTAACACGGTGAAACCCCGTCTCTACTAAAAATACAAAAAATTAGCCGGGCGTGGTGGTGGGCGCCTGTAGTCCCAGCTACATGGTAGGCTGAGGCAGAAGAATGGCGTGAACCCAGGAGGCGGAGCTTGCAGTGAGCGGAGATTGCGGCCACCGCACTCCAGCCTGGGCGACAGAGCGAGACTCCGTCTCAAAACAAAAACAAAAACACAAACACAGTAAAACACTACTTCATACTCACTGGAATAGCTAAAATGGAAAAGATGCAATAGTATGGGTTGGCGAGGGATGGAGAGCAGCAAGAATATTCATGCATTGCTGGTGTGAACACGAAATGGGGTAACCCCTCCAGAAACTCCATTTGGCAGTTTCTTGAAAAGGTAACATACATCAACCCTATGAGCCAGCAATTCAGCTTCCTAGGTATTTACACACAAGAAATGAAAACATCTGTCTGTCCATGAAAGGGCTGTACTTTAGTGTTTGTGACAGCTTCATTTATAATTACTCTAATTTGCAAATTACCCAAATGTTCTTCAACAGGTAAAGTGATAACCCAATTGTGATATGTTCATACAATGAAATACTCTTGGCCAAAAAAATGTTACTGATATATGAAGTAACATAGATGAATCTCACAGATATTATGCTGAGCAAAAGAAACCAGATACAAAGGAGTACATAATATGATTGTGTATATAAAGTTTTAGAGCAGATAAAATTGATCTAGAGTAATAGAAATCAAATTAATGGTTATGAGGCATGATAAGGGAAGGAAAGGCCACATGGGAACTTTCTGGGGACTGGCAAACACACACACACACACACACACACACACACATATTTCTTTTCAGAGAAACATAGTGAGACAGCATCTCACTATGTTGCCCAGGCTGGAATGCAGTGGCTATTTACCAGCACAATCATACAAATACATTGTGGCTTTGAACTGCTGCGCTCAAAGGATTCTTCTGCCTCAGCCTTCCAAATACATGGGACTACAGGCGCATGCCATCATGCCCAGCTAATTTTGTATCTTGATTTTAAGGTGGTGGGTACACAATACATACCTTTGCCAAAAGGCATCAACCTGTTTCATCAATCTGCTTACCTTGTATAAATGTTATTGTACATGAATTACTGTATTTGAGTTCAAATTAAAAACGTTTATTATCTTCTCTCCAAATCACCACTATCATGGACGATAACACCCTCCAAGTTAACCAGGTCAAAAACTTTAAAGGTTTGGTTGATTTTTCCTTCTTTATCTTTCAAATCCCTTTAGCCATAGGTCCAGTGGATTTTCCCTTTAAAATCTATACATTCATTCCTACCTTAGCCCCAGTACTGTAAGTCTATTGTTTCCATTGGTCTTGCACAGGCAAAAGCAGAGGCAGAGTGGAGAAAAAAGAGAGAGGAGGAAGGGGCAGGGGAGGGAAACTGACAACCATGAATTCCTTGTTTGTTATTTTTTTGTGGGAGGCGGGATTTAAGCTTAACCTTTGTGTTTGGTTTCTATTATTGGCAACAAATGCTGAGGCAGAGTGATGTGGTGATTAGAAGCTTGACTCTGGAACTAGAATGACTAAGTTTCAATGAATCTTGGCTCTGTTAACTGTGTGGCTTTGGGCAATTTACTTATCCCTTTGAGCCTCAGTTTCCCCCTCATTACTGCACTACCACTACTAATGAAATAACCACACACTGTAAACTCTTTTCCACTCCTTAAGCATTTTTTTCATTACATAATTAAATATTTAAAAAGCAAACAAAAAGCACATGTTAGATGCTGTGATAGAGATGGTGACCAAGTGCTTTGGGACAGCTGAAGAGAAGCACTACTGCATCAGTCAGACTTCAAAGGCTGAGGGCTAATCCTTAAGACGGCCCTCACCAACTCCAAGTTCAGGAGTTCCCTGAACTACCGTCAGATGCTAGGATTCTATAAAAACACAGAACTTACAGAAAGCTATTATTCTCCCAGTGACAGTTTAATTACAGGGAAAGGATACAGATAAAAATCAGCCAAAGGAAGAGGCACACAGAGCAGAGTCTGAGAGGGTTTCAACTGTGAAGCGTCCATCGTCCCATCCCCCCGGAGTCAGGAAGTGTTACCCTCCCAGCATCAATGCCAGACAATGTGCATGGAATATTGCCAACCAGGAAACTCACCTGAGCTTCAGTGTCCAGAGTTTTGTGGTTTTATTTATTTATTTATTTGAGATGGAGTCTCACCCTGTCACCCAGGCTGGAGTGCAGTAGCACGATGTCGGCTCACGGCAACCCCTGCCTCCCAGGTTCAAGCGATTCTCCTGTCTCAGCCTCCCAAGTAGCTGGGATTACAGGCGTGATCCACCATCCCCGGCTAGTTTTTTTGTATTTTTAGTAGAGATGGGGTTCCACCATGTTGACCAGGCTAGTCTCGAACTCCTGACCTCAGGTGATCCACCTGCCTCGGCCTCCCAAACTGCTGGGATTATAGGTGTGAGCCATCTTGCCTGACCTGTGGGGTTTTAAATTTTTTTTTTAATTATTTTTTACTTCTTAGGGTCTTGATATGTTGCCCAGGCTGGTCTTGAATGCCTTGGCTCAAGTGATACCCCTGCCTCAGCCTCCTGAGTAGCTGGGACTTTAGACATGTGTCACTGCACCCATCAGTGTCCAGAATTTTTATTGGGGCTTCATTACATAAGCAGGATTGATTGATTGATTGATTGATTGTCATGTGGTTGAATTCAGACTTCAGTTCCTATGATACTGCAAGACCCAAAGCCTTGATCCTAGGTCACGTGGTTGGCCTTTCTGATGTGGCTAGTTCCCACCCTAAGACTGTTAGGTGTGATAAACCCCACCCTGAAATCTGGTGTGGTCATCCGCCATCTTAACCAAAGACTGTCCTGTCAGGTATGACAGATTACCTCCTAGAAGTTTAGAGTAAAAGCCAGATATTTTCTCTGGGTAAGGCCAAATTCTTAACTACAAAGAATTTGGGAGCCAAGCTTTATGGTTAGAGTTGAGATAGGTTGAAGTCTAATTGAAGTCAGCAGAAGAATCTGACAAAAACCATGATGGATTGATTTGTTACTGATATTTTTATGTAAAAAAGAATCAGGGCTGGGAGTAGCGGCTCATGCCTCTAATCCTGTAACCGCCCAAGGAGTTCACCTTGCCTACTGCCTAGACAGAGCCAATTCATCAAGAGGAATTGCAGTAGAGAAAGAGTAATTCGCCCAGAGCCGGCTGTGCAGGAGACTGGAGCTTTATTTTTACTCAGATCAGTTTCTCCACGCATTCAGGGAGCAGAGTTCTTAAGGATGGCTTGGTGGGTGGGGGGAAGCCAGTGAGCCAGGAGTGCTGATTGGTCAGAGATGAAATCACAGAGAGTCCAAGCTGTCTTCTTGAGCTCTGTCAGTTCCTGGGTGGGGGCCGCAAGATCAGATGAGCCAGTTTATTAATCTGGGTGGTGCCAGCTGATCCGTCAAGTGCTGGGTCTGCAAAATATCTCAAGCACTGATCTCAGGAGCAGTTTAGAGAGGGTCACAATCTGTCCTCCAGCTGCATGACTCCTAAACCGTAATTTCTAATCTTGTGGCTAATGTTAGTCCTACAAAGACAAGCTAGTCCCCAGGCAAGAAGGAGATCTGCTTTGGGAAAGAGCTGTTACCATGTTTGTTTAAACTATAAACTAAGTTTATCCCAAAGTTAGTTCAGCCTGGGCCCAGGAATGAACAAAGACAGCTTGCAAGATGGAGTCAGTTAAGTTAGATCTTTTTCACTGTCTCAGTCATAATTTTGTAAAGGCAATTTCAATCCCAGCACTTTGGGAGGCCAAGGTGGGCGAATCGCTTGCACTCAGGAGTTCAAGACCAGCCTGACCAACATGGGTAAACTGTCTCTACAAAAAAATACAAAAATTAGCTGGGTTTGTTATGTGCCTGTAATCCCAGCGACTTGGGGGACTGAGGTGAGAGGATTGCTTGAGCCCCAGAGGTCCAGGCTGCAGTGAGGCATGATCAAGCCACTGCACTCCAGCCTGGGTGACAGTAAGACCCTGTCTCAAAAAAATTTCTTAAAAAAAATTATATTCCTTTTATACTTAAATATTAATAGCAATAATTCTTACCCCTAGATTTTAGTTTTATCCTGGCTATTCTTTTTTTCTTGTTACCTCTTTATGAAAAGCTCATGTTGTCCTAAAATTAGAAAGATTTTAAAGATTATTAGAAAAACTGAACTGAATGTTAAACACATACATTTTGCCTTTCAAAGAAGAAAGCAAAAGAATGACCACAGTCAGGTTCGGGAGTTTATCTGTTTTCAGTAATCTGTGCATTGTTCTACATTGCTCTAGATAACTGAGAGTTGTCTGAGATCGGTTTTTGTAAATGTTTAATTTTGCCTGCTTTTACAAGATAGTCATTTAGCAAAAGAAATTTCCAAATAATTCCTCATTTCAGCAGTAATAGGCAAGAAAAGAAGATCAAATCCTTGAACTATTTACTTAGATGAACAGAAATATCCTTTTTGAAATAATGGATATTCAAGATTTAGCCATTAAAGGGTTAGGGTAAAATGAAAATCCTCTCAGTAATAGTTGAAATCTGAGAAAATCTTTCAAGGAAATTAAACACTTGATCAAAAAGAGGAAAGGGTTACTGGTGAGAGCTGAGATTAAACAGCAGAGTTGTCTGAGAAGAGGCCTCAATTATAAGAAGTATGCAGTTAATAATATCCTCTCAGGGATCTGCCTTTCCTCAAGACATCACTCTGGGGAAAAATGCAATAGGATTTCATTTTTTTTAACTAAGATAGGACACGCAAAGAAAATTTTAAAATGAAAAGTTAGTAAAAAATTAGAACAAAGAAGGAAGAATTTAGAAGTATACTTTTAGAATAATCTAAGAGATAGGAAACTGTTACTCCAAATTGGAGTCAAAGACATTTTAAAAGTACACATCCATTAAACTTTATTTTGTAAACTGAAATATAGAAACAAACCAAAAGCAAGATACTATTCACACTCACTGCCATGAAAATAACCAAGCACTTCCATCATGTAAGTCCTTTGGCTCCTAAGAACACAGAAATCTCCAGAATGAGTCTGTTATTTGAGTCTCGTCTTTGTCAATGACTCATCACATGGTCCTGCAGAAGAAGAACCACTCTCCCCTGTTGTGTTTCTCAACTGGGAAGTATGAGAATGCTTTACAGTCAAAATGCGCACCATCATTATCATCACCAACCACCACTGTCATCACCACAAACTACCATGTATTAGCTGCCACCTAGTATGGGCATTGTACCGTGCACTGTCCATAGTTTATTTATTTGTTTATTGAGACAGATTCTCACTTTGTCGCCCAGGCTGGAGTGCAGTGGTGCAATCTCAGCTCACTGAAACCTTCGCCTCTCGGATTCATGAGATTCTCTTAACAGCCTCCCGAGTAGCTGGGATTACAGGTGCCGGCTACCGCACCTGGCTAATTTTTTGTATTTTTAGTAGAGATGCGGTTTTGCCATGTTGCCCAGGCTAGTCTTGAACTCCTGAGCTCAGGCAGTCCACCCACCTCAGCCTCCCAAAGTGCTAGGATTACAGGCATGAGCTACTGTGCCCGGTTCACAGTTACTTAAATTAATTCATATAAAAGCACCAAAGGTTAAAGTATTATTATTCCCACTTTACAGATGAAAAATCTGGTGCTCAGATAATTCACAGAGTTAATAAGAAAAATAGTTAAGTTAAAACCTAGTTCTGTGCTGGGCACGGTGGTTCACACCCGTAATCCCAGCACTTTGGGAGGCCAAGGTGGGCGGATCACCTGAGGTCAGGAGTTTGAGACCAGCCTGGCCAATATGGTGAAACCCCGTCTCTACTAAAAATACAAAAATTAGCCAGGCATGGTGGCATGCGCCTGTAGTCCCAGCTACTCGGAGGCTGAGGCAGGAGAATTGCTTGAACCTGGGAGGCGGAGCTTGCAGTGAGCAGAGTACGTGCCTGCACTCCCGCCTGGGCCACAGAGTGAGACTCCATCTCAAAAAAAAAAAAAAAAAAAAAAAAAAAAAATTCCCTCACTCTTTATTCCTGCTTCTGTGGTTCAATAGTTTAGCATTTCTTGTGAGTAACTGTATTTGTAACTGCAGCCAGTGCTCACATTGTCTTCACCACACTTGTGATTAGGGTTAGCTCAGTCCTTGGAAGGACAGTAAGGACTCTGCCTTGTCTGTGGGCCTAAGGCTAACAGAGGATGGAGCCTTATAACTCGATGGACAACAGGCAGCTTGAGGCAGTCATTGTACCTAGGCTGCGAAGAGAGCTGTGATGGGTCCCAGCAGCAGACAGACCAATCTCGAGTTGGGCAAACTCTCTTTCACACTCTACCCCGATACCATACAGTGCCTCATAACATTCAAAGCTCTTTTTGATAGCATTTCAAGTCTATATGCCTTTTCTTACAGCATACTCCTTTTTGAGTAAACACACAAACAAAAAAGGTTTTATTGAAGTAGTTTGTTAGAATTCTGGCTGAATGAGACAATGCCTCAACTTTTGCCTAAACAAAACAGATAAATCTATCGACTTACATAGCTAAATTGTGAGAAGGCAGGAACAGAGCTGGTCTGAGAAAAGACGGAATGCAGAGGACTGGGTACCATCAGGCTTATCTCTCTCCCTCTTTATGGGAGCACTGGTGGCTCCAGGCTCATACTCTCAGAGGGTGGCAACTTGAAAGGAGAAAGTGTGCCTGTGAATCTGAGCAGCTCCACTTTGAAAAATGCTGGGAAAGAGTTGTGTCGTTCCAACTTGGGTTATGTGCCAATCTCTTGGACCACTCACTAAGGCCAGGGAGGCAGAGATATACAAGAGGATGTCCATTCCCGTTCTGACTACAGGACTAGAATGCAGGAAAGACGGGTGGTTTCCCCAAAGAAGGAAATGACACTGACATGGGGCATTACTGTGGCAGCCTCCCTAGCCCCAGTCAACCAAAGGTCGTATCTGAAGTAGGGATTAGGTTCTAGGGTCAGCCTGAAGGAGAACCATTACATATTTTAAAATCATCCTCAAAAATCTCTAAATTGGTTACACATCCCTAATTCTTAGTCACACTAGGGATTGAAAAACACCAAGCTTGATTAAAGGAAAGAACGACATACAAGTCTGTAAAGTGATGTTTGGGCATTTAAATGAACTTGTTTTTTTGTTTCTGTTTTTTTTTTTCTGAGATGGAGTCTCCCTCTGTTGCCCAGGCTGGAGTGCAGTGGCACGATCTGAGAAATGAGCATCCTTTTAAGACACAAATCACATCTCTTCCTAAGAGTAGCAGATGCAGAGAAATTTCCAAAACTATGTCTTTTTTTTTTTTTTTTTGAGTCAGATTTTCACACTTGTTACCTAGGCTGGAGTGCAGTGGTGCGGTCTCGGCTCACTGCAACCTCCGCCTCCCAGGTTCAAGTAATTCTTCTGCTTCAGCCTCCCAAGTAGCTGGGATTACAGGTGCCCACCACCACACCCAGCTAGTTTTTGTGTTTTTAGTAACGATGGGGTTTCACCATGTTAGTCAGAGTGGTCTCAAACTCCTGACTTCAGGTGATCCACCCCCTTCGGCCTCCCAAAGTGCTGGGATTACAGGTGTGAGCCACCACACCCTGCCAAAACTGTCTTGTCTTAATCACAGGGTGCGCTCCATTGTTTTTTTGATATTAAGCTTCTATTACCTTAAAACAAAACAATAAAATCATTTGTTGAGATGATTTTAAAAGATACGTATAAATACATAGCATAGGATCTGGTCATAGAAGGTAGTCAATAAATAATTGCTGAATTTAAATCCAAATCTTTCTTGAATCTGAAAGAGAAGTTTCTATTTGGGTTGACGTTTTATGTTGTGGCTCCTCCAATCAGCAATCGTCTCCTGATCATCTGGGCTTGGTCTCTGACCTTCAATGGAATCACATATTAGAGGAGTTTCTTACATCATAGATTTGTGCTAGGAGAGGCAGCTGGAGAAAATGAAATGTGCTTGGATGGCTTGAAGAGCCTGGGTTCTAACCCTGGCTCTGACAAAGTTAGTCATGAAACTTAAGGCAAACCCTTTCAGTTTGCTGGGCTTCATTTTTCTCACTGGCAAAACCGGGATGTTAATGCCTCTCTACCAATAAAGCTGTTGGAGAGAGATTAAACTAGATAGCATATAACTGACTAGCTGGCTCATATTAAACACTGAAATGATGTCAGTTTCTTTCCTTCCTGAGAAGGAATTACATTATGGCAGGCCTCGGGATACTGACAACCAAAGAGAGTCTGTAATGCCCACTGATACACCTGGCATAAAATAGTTAAAGAAGCAAATTCCGACTCAGAAATACGGTATGCAGTTCTTCATTACCATTTTCTCAGGTGGACAGAACTTTTCTCTGTTTCTATCAAGTTGCCAAAAAATTATTTTTTAAAAAATATATACATAGATATATACACATACATATATGAAATGTGCTTGGATGGCTTGAAGAGCCTGGGTTCTAACCAGGCTCTTGTTTATATGTATATATATGTATTCATACATATATATCCATATTTATATGTATATATGTATGTATATATATTTATATATATTTTTTGAGATGTATAAAATATATATTATATGTATATATTTTTTGAGGCGAAGTTTTGCTCTTGTCACCCAGGCTGGAGTGCAATGGCATGATCTTGGCTCATTGCAGTCTCCACCTCCCTGGTTCAAGCGATTCTCCCACCTCAGCCTCCAGAGTAGCTGGGATTACAGGCATGCACCACCATGTCCAGCTAATTTTTGTATTATTAGTAGAGACGGGGTTTTACCATGTTGGCCAGGCTGGTCTTGAACTCCTGACCTCAGGTGATCCACCTGCCTCAACCTCCCAAAGTGCTGGAATTACAGGTGTGAGCCTTAATATGTTTTATATGGCGTGCCCAGCCATTTTAAATATACTAAATTGTGCCTAATGAGAAGAAAAATTTTTTTTTATTTGGATTTATATGTATACATGTGATAGGATGTTGGTAAAGATATACAACTATTGAGTTATTGAGCTTTGAAAGGCATTCCGGACACAGTGCTGGCCGTTACAAATATTCATTTATAGTGTACAAGTTGTTCTAGAAATAAGATTTTTTTTTTTTACTGTTTCATTGCTGGCAGTTGAATTTTTTCCTTTCTCAACATAGCCATTAGCCTCTGTAACCTTTCCTAATTGATTGTTCCAAAATGGTTTACTACTGTTCATTATAGTAGAGTTCTTATGTATATGTGTAATACATGTTATGATTATGAGTAGGCCTTTTGGCTCACAGAAACCCAGATATGGCACAAATATTCATCACACATGGCCCCTGGAAATTACCTGGCCTGGAAATCTAAGCCAACATGGGATTAATTTGATGTAATTCAATCTCTTGGAAAGATTGTCTAATATAATTGCCTTACATTATATTTATTGATTGGTTAATTTGGATAGAAATAAATTCTTTTTTGATAAGTGTGAATTAGAATCATATGCTAATTTTACAGAGGAGATAAAGTTATTTATTTAATTTTAATGTCCTCCCAGCACTCTGGTTCAATTGTTGGTGAAATACAGTGTTGCACAATAAGTTGACACCCAGATTTAATTAGTTTCTTGGGGGAATTATTACAAGATGGCATAGACCTTAGCAACAACCCCAATTTTTAAAAACATATATTGTGATATTTCTTTTCTTGGGGCATGCATTCCCTTTTATCGTATCTTATCTCTGGGATACACATTTCTCTAGAACAATAGAATATTCATGAACATTACATAGGTTAAAACACTTACACACTAGAGAGGGTCCAGCATGGGCCTCCAAACTATACCTAGAAGACAGTTTAGCACACACTTGTGAAATTAGTTATCCTGAGGATCATGGATCCAGTGAGAACATATGCCAGAATGCAGGACAAGAACATGCAGATATATCACTAACTTTTGTAAATAAAAAACATGAAATTTGACTAAAGCCAAGACCGAACCATTCAATATTCTAGATCCTACCACTGCTTGCCTTGTTCATGTTGGCAATCATAGCAGCACCAAGGGATTCCTAGTTTATTCGTTAGTCAGGGTGAGACTGAGAGTGTAAAGCATTTCAGGAAAAGACAGCAGCATGCTAGAAATGAGAGAGAGCCTGGGATGCTCATGGAAATAGGTCTAGGAGTGCTGGGATATGCAGACTAAGGGGAAAAGTGATGAGGAGGCATAAGGGCCAAAGTCTGCAGGGGTCTTTGGCTCATTCTAAGGACAGTGGGAAACCACTGAAGAGTGTTAAACAAGGAAGTTCCATGATTCGATCTGCATTTTAATAAGTTTTTGTCTAGCTGCAGGATGGAGACCAGAGGTCAGGAGAGTAGGTAGGAAGTAGAAGAAGGAGGCAAGGAAGACTCCCAGGCTTTTGACTTGAGCAGCTGAGAGTCTGGGCTATTTACAAAGCAGGGCAACACTGGAGGAAAGGCAGGGGTTTTTGTTTGTTTTGCTGTTATTGTTTGTTTTAAAAGATAGGGGAGAGGGTGATGAATTCAGTTTTGGACCCACTGAATTTGGGGTGCCTATGACAACATTGTATTAGTCAGCTTGGGCTGTCATAACAAAATACCACAGACTTGGTGGCTCAAACAACAGAAACTTATTTCTTATAGCTCTGGGGACTGGAAAGGTCATGATCAATGTGCTGACCAGGTACATTTCATTCTGAGGCCTCTTCTCTTGATTTGTCGGGGGCCACCATCTTGCTGTGTGCTCACGTGACTTCTTGTGAGCACACCATCTTGCTGTGTGCTCACCTTTGTGTCTTTGGAGAGGGCAGAGAGAAAAAAAAAGAGCGCCTTGGTGTCCTCTTTTTATAAAGACACTAATTCTGTTGGATCAGGACCCTACCCTTATGACCTCATTAGCCTTAATTACTTCCTTGGAAGCCCCGTTTCCAAATATAGCCACACAGGGGTTAGGGCCTCAGTAGAGGAATCTGGAGGGAGATGGGAACAAACATTCCATAACACTTACCCAAGCAGAGAGGTTAAGGTGTCATCAGGAATGGGAGTGGGAGGGGCTTTGGAGCTCAGAGAGGAGGCCTGGGCTGGAGCTCCTGATTTGAAGGCTATTGGTATAAAATTGCCAACTTGAAGCTTCATGAGTGGTCTGAAATCATCCAGGGAGAGAGAACTCCAAAGAAAGGAAGGTCTCTCTAGGATCTCAACTTAGGGTAGAGGAGGAAAAGCCGGCAAAGGGGATTAAGATGGAACAGCCAGAGAGCTGGGAAGAAACCAGAGGATCATAGTAACTTGGGAACTAAAGGGAAAAGAGCGTTATCCCATTTCCCTTCTCATGGCCTGGCAAGCAGGAAGTTCCCCTGAATGTCAGACTTCTGGATCTGGCTGTGGTTCTATCCCTCCCCAAGGCCAGAACTGTGATTATTGAACAGATGTCGGTTGAGCAGTTGGTGTGTCCCAGCTCTAGTATTTCCTCCATGGAGGACAGGGAGCAGCTGAAGAAGCAAGTCCTATTCAAGGAACTTATGGAAGAGCCGGGAAATATTTCGAAAGAGAAATCACTCTCAGGGCAGGGCCATGAATATTAACTGACATAACATGTATACGGTGACCGTCGTTAAGAGTTTAGAGGAGGCAGAGATTGCTCTGGCCTGAGGGAGTCAGAGGAGATGTGGATTTGAGTGAGAAGGACTATATTCTTGTGGTGTGAGTGAGCAGGCATTTCAGGCAGAGGGAGTTGTATGAGCGCAGGACACTGAGATGACAAATCTGATCTTGCCATCGGTTCCCCAAGAGCTCCTTGTTGCTGGTACAAGGATTCTGGAGTCTTTAATGCTCGGGCCTCTGCCTGCAGCCCACACTCACCTCCCACTCCTACCCTACAGCCCACACTCACCTTCCTACCCCTCCCCTTCTAGAAGGTGCTTTGTATTCCAGCAGATCAGAACTCTTTGTAGCTTTTCACACATGAACACACACATACACACACACCAAGCTTCTAGCGTCCCTGCCTTTATTCATACCATTCCTCTGCTTTGCATGCCACCTGCCCCTCCTTCTGGTTTACCCTTACTCGGCCCCTAGGGCTGAGTCTAAGCCTAGGTCCTCACTGAGAAGCTCATCGCACTCCATCACCGGCCCCACACGCTGCTCACACAGCACTGTGAGCAATATATCCCCATGAAGACCCCTACCGACACTCTGCTAAATGTCTAATTGTTTATGTGGCTGTCACCTGCACTAGATTGTCACATTCATGAAGACAGGAATCGTGGGGTTTGTTTGTTTGTTTTTGAGATGGAGTCTCGCTTTCTTGCCCAGGCTGGAGTGCAATGACGGGGTCTTGGCTCACTGCAAGCTCTGCCTCCTGGGTTCAAGTGATTCTCCAGCCTCAGCCACCAAAGTAGCTGGGATTACAGGTGCATGCCACCACACCCAGCTAATTTTTTGTATTTTTGTAGAGATGGAGTTTCACCATGTTGACCAGGCTGGTCTTGAACTCTTGACCTCAGGTGATTCGACTACCTCGGCCTTCTAAAGTGGTGTGATTACAGGCATGAGCCACCACACCCAGCCTTGTTTTTTTTTTTTTTTTTAAACACAACCCCAGCATCTAACCCACACAATACATTGCTGTGGACAATGTTAATGAAAAAAATAAAGCACATCCTCCACTCCACTGTGCTAAATTTGACTTAACTGACATTCAACCTTGTACTTCTTCCATAACACAATAAAATACAATAAAACGTTAGAGGTATGGAAACGCAAAGTAGCCCGGGGCAGGCTTGGACATCATGTGATGGAAAGCATTAGCTAAGCAGCCAGGACCACTCTGGGTTCTTGCCTGTTTTGTCACCGTGAGCAGCACGCTCAGTAACTCATTGGTTTATGTGGATCAAATTTGGAAAATGCCACGATGAATGAGAGTGCAAAACCAATTAATAAGCCTGAGAATTTTATTTTGAAACATAGAGGGAAAATACCAAAATATGGAAAACCATAATAGCTAACCTTTAGTGAGGACTTACTATGTGCTAGAGGCTGACTACAATATGCTCTTTACAAATATTAACACGTTTAATTTTCACAATAGCTCCATGAGATTATTTTTAAGTGAGTTAACATTTAAGGAGTGAGTAAAATATATTAGCATATAGTAAGCACTATGTACATGTTAGCTTTTTTTTTTTTTTTTGAGACAAAGACTTGCTCTGTTGCCCAGTCTAGAGTACAGTGGCACCATCTTAGCTCACTGCAATCTCTGCCTCCCAGGTTCAAGCTATTCTCCTGCCTCAGCCTCCCAAGTAATTGGGACTAGAGGCACGCACCACCACGCCAAGCTAATTTTTTGTATTTTTAGTAGAGACGGAGTTTCACCATGTTGGCCAGGCTGGTGTCAGCTGGCCTGCCCGCTGATCTGCCTCAGCTGATCTGCCCGCCTTGGCTTCCCAAAGTGCTAGGATTACGGGTGTGAGCCACTGCACCTGGTCCATATTAACTATTTCTATTCTTATGATCATTTTATGGAGGGGAAACCAAGTGACAATGGGATGAATATAAATAAATTGCCTCAGTAACTTGGTAGGTGATAAAATTGAGATGTGAAGCCACGTCATCCAATTCTAGAGTCCAGACTCTTAACCATTACATTAGAAGGTGACCAAATCCCCTATTCCACTGTAGGTAAAGTCAGTTTAGCTATTTCATTTGAAACAAGATGATAGTGTTTACACAAGAGAACCTGTGACCATTTGGTACCTGTAAAATACACAGCCATAGGGAAGTCATGTTGTTTACCAAAGCAAAAAGTGCGGGTTGGACTGTAGGACAGAGGAAATCAAACTGTGGTTTAAAACATTCACCTGTGGGAAGTCTGTGCTAGTGCAGCAGTTTCTAAATCAGAAACATTGGCATGGCTGGTAAAGGGTGTGTGTGTGTCTAAAGGGAGCAGAGTCACCAAACATAAAGTCAAGTTCAGGACATTAAAAAGAAGTGATTGCCAGTTTCTGTCATTATCATTTTTAAAAGAAAGATATGGAGAAGAGAAAAGGTGAGAGAAATTACTGAATGCTAGGCACTCCACTGCATTCTTAACATATTTTAGCTCATAAAATCATTGTGGTCACCTGGGAAGTACCTATCATTATCCTGCTTTTGAAGAGAAGAAAACTAAGGTTCAATGACTTGCCCATAGTTTCCTAGTTTGTAAGTGGCAGGACTGAGATTTGAACCTAGGCCAGACCAGTTCTGAGAACTACATTCTCCCCTTGATGCCAGACTATAGGTAACCAAACTTTCCTCCCAGTCACATTATTCTTCTTCCTATCAGAGCAATGGGAAACCCCTGTAGTACTTACTTTTCAAAGAATATTACATTACTCCTTTTGTTCCTTTTTTTTTTTGGTAGCAGAATATTAGGGACTTATAAAAAGGGTAAAAGAACAAAATCACTAAATTAAAAAACCCTTCTGGGTGCAGTGGCTCAGGCCAGGCACTGTGGTTCATGCTTGTAATCCCAGCACTGTGGGAGGCTAAGGCAGGCAGATCACCTGAGGTCGGGAGTTCGAGACCAGCCTGACCAATATAGAGAAACCCTGTCTCTATTAATAATACAAAAAAAAAAAAAAAAATTAGCCAGGCATGGTGGCATGCCTGTAATCCCAGCTACTCAGGAGGCTGAGGCAGGAGAATTGCTTGAACCTAGGAGGTAGAGGTTGCAGTGAGCCGAGATCACGCCATTGCACTCCAGCCTGGGCGACAAGACTGAAACTCCGTCTAAAAAACAAACAAACGCTCAAATATCATTGTCCCGCAATGGTTAATAACGATACTTTCACCACCTTGGCTTAAATGAGAAAAATAAAAACAGTATGCTCTGTTTTCCCATAAACTAAATGTATTCTTTAAAAAAAATAATTTCAACTTTTAGTTTATATTTGGGGGGACATGTGCAGGTTTGTTACTTGGGTATACTATGTGATGCTGAGGTCTGGGGTACGATTGATCCCATCAACCAGAGAGTGAACACAGTTTCCAATAGTTTTTCAGCCCTTGCCCCCTCCCTCTTATCTCCGTCTAGTAGTCCCCAATGTCTATTGTTACCATCTTCATGTCCATGTGTACCTAAAGTTTAGCTCCCACTTATAAGTGAGAACATGAGGTATTTGGTTTTCTGTTCCTGTGTGAATTTGCTTAGGATAATGGCCTCCAGCTGCATCCATGTTGCTGCAAAGAACATGATTTCATTCTTTTTTATGGGTGTGTAGTATTCCATGGTGTATATATACCAAATGTTCTTTAGCCAATTTACTTTTGATGGGCACTAGGTTGATTCCATGTCTTTGCTTAGTGCCGAAATGGACATACAAGTGCATGTATCTTTTTGGTAGAATGAATTATTTTCTTTTGGATATATACCCAGTAATGGGATTATTGGGTCGAATGGTAGTTTTGTTTTAAGTTCTTTGAGAAATCTCCAATCTGCTTTGCCCAGTGACTGAACTAATTTACATTCCCACCAGCAGTGTATAAACATTCCCTTTTTTCCCCAGCCTCACCAGCATCTGCTATTTTTTGACTTTTTAATAATAATAAAAGGACTTTTTTTCTAAGATTTTTTTCCTCCTACCTACCTGGTGTTAAAATACCTTTATTTTATGAAATGATGACAGCAACCAGTAATTTCCTTTTAATGTCTTAACCTGGCAATTATGTGTTTGCCCTGCCCCCTCCAAACCTCCCCCTGTCAACCTTCCTACCTCCTGCAAAATGTTATTGCTATCTCTCTAGGAACTGCTGCATGAATGCATGTTTATGTGTGTGTGTGTGTGTGTGTGTGTGTGTGTGTAAAAAGTTTGTCTATTTTTGCCCTAGATTCTCCTCCTCTTCTTGTTATTGCTTCTAATATCTGATGAAATATAAATGAAATTTCTCAATGTCTTTGTGCTTGCAACTGTATCCTGAACAGGCAGGATTTTTGCAAACAAAGAGATATTGACAATACAGTTATTCTCTGAAATATTTTCTCTGAAAAGAGTGACAGTGCTGCCTGCTGAGGTCTCTTACACCAAACATGATTCTGAACTACACAGTCATGATTATAAAAGTGAAACTGACTCCATAACATATTAGCTGTTTTGTGGAAAGTGACTTTCTGATATCAGAAGAGTGTATTGAATAGAATTGAAGCAAAATTATTCTTATGCCATATATAGAGAACTTTAAGCAAAATATAATTTTTTTCTAAGTTTATTTAGTAAGCTTCTTAAAATAAGATCCTCAGATATAGTCATTCATTCCTATAGTGTAATTTTAAAACCAAAAAGAGTTTCCATCCTCCAGATATCTTCTTGCCAACCTATAACAAAACACAAAGCAGGGAAACTGCCAACAGCAGGATTCCCAGGTTGTTTTGCCTTTGCAGGGTGACTTTCCTCTAAAATTATCTGGGGTCCAGGTGCTCTGCCCCAGGGCTCACAATCGCTTTCCCTGCCTTTCTCCTTTAAGTATCCCTTCCCCTCTCCATCGTGCCTGCTGCTCCACTTCATAAGACTTTCATAAACTGTTTTTAATACAGTGAGCGAAACTCAGGATCACACAATAAATACAATAAATACAAACTTGGAAAGTATCCCAGTACTGAATTGTTTGACTCTAGATCCACATCCCGCCTTACACCCCTCTTCCTGCCACAAACTCAGACGTTTTTTCAATCCTTTGCCGCTCTCCTTCATAGTGAACTCAAGCTTCCTCCACTGGAAAGCAATCTTGCCATTTATGTTTCAGCTCCCTCCCACACCCTCTTTCCCTTAGTGTAGGCCACTTCAACCTGGCTTTATACAATGGGTGGAATGCTGGAGCCAGCTCATGCTGTCTCAAGAGAGCTGATTATAACACTTTCGGGAATTTTGCAAGCTGGATGTTAAAACAGTTATTATTAAAAATTAAATAATATAAACTGAAAATCAAGAAAAGTATATAAAAACAAACATTATAAATAGTCCAAACTCACCACTGCCTAATTATTTTACTATGTGTTATTATTTTTTATGCATTGGAAGTTATTTATGTCCACTGTATCTGTGTGATGGAAATGGTATATAATAGTATGGGCATCTCTTTCCCAGCCTGAGTTCAGTGGCATCATATCGGTAGCTTGAAATCTGTCATGGTTTACACCACTGCTGCAAATCAGGGTTCTGGCCTGGCACAGTGGCTCACGCCTGTAATCCCAGCACTTTGGGAGGCCAAGGTGAGCAGATGGCTTGGGCCCAGGATTTCAAGACTAGCCTGGGCAACATGGCAAAACCGTCTCTACAAAAAAAAAGATACAAAAAATTAGCTGGGTATGGTGGCACATGCCTGTAGTCCCAGCTGCTTGAAAGGCTGAAGGTGGGAGGATCATCTGAGTCTAGGGAGGTCACACTGCAGTAAGCTGTGATCTTGTCACTGCACTCCAGTGTAGGTGACAGAATGAGACCCTGTCTCAAACAAATCAGGCTTCCTCCCATCACACTGCCTAAGGCCAGTTGTGAAGTATTTACCAGCACATCTTCATGCAACACAATGGGAAGGCCCAGCTATTTAGTCTACAGAGCCAAGGAAAGCAGAGCCCTAATGATGTGGTTAGGCTTTGTGTCCCGCACCCAAATCTCATCTTGAATTGTAATCCTCAGGTGTTTAGGGAGACAGCTGGTGGGAAATAATTGGATTATGGGGGCAGTTCCTCCATTCTGTTATCACGATAGCGAGTGAATTCTTGTGAGATCTGGTGGTTTTATAAATAGTAGTTTTTCCTGTGCTCTCACACACTCTTGCCTGCCACCATGTAAGACGTGTCTCTTCCCCTTCCACTGTGATTGTAAGTTTCCTGAGGCCTCCCCAGCCCTGTGGAACTGTGAGTCAATTAAAATTAAACCTCTTTCCTTTATAAATAACACAGTCTCGAGTCTGTCTTTATAGCAGGATGAGAATGGACTAATACACTGACATATCAACACCAATAGAAATCCCTTCAGCTTCAGCTGGGCCCTCCGTGCTGCTCTGCAGTCTTTTACGCTGCTCTGGCCGGTTTTCTCTTCCTGCTCCAGATGCTTTTTTTTTTTTTTTTTTTTTTTTTTTTTTTCTGATTTTCTTCACTTCCCTCCACTATCTAGCCATCTTTCTCTTTCCTCTTTACCCTCAGAAAACAAACTAAATTTCTATTTCACAAAGAAAATGGAAACCATTCAAGAATTGTTCCCTTAACTTTCTGGCTCCAAATTTTTTTTTTTTTTTTTTTTTTTGAGATGGAAAAGAAAAATACATACGACTCCAAAACCAGTTTTTTTTTTTTTGAGAGGGAGTCTCACTTTGTCTCCCAGGCTGGAGTGCAGTGGCCGGATCTCAGCTCACTGCAAGCTCCGCCTCCCGGGTTTACGCCATTCTCCTGCCTCAGCCTCCTGAGTAGCTGGGACTACAGGCGCCCACCACATCGCCTGGCTAGTTTTTTGTATTTTTTAGTAGAGACGGGGTTTCACCGTGTTAGCCAGGATGGTCTTGATCTCCTGACCTCGTGATCCACCCGTCTCGGCCTCCCAAAGTGCTGGGATTACAGGCTCTGGCTCCAAATCTATCAATGGACATGTGTGTGCACCCTGCCTTTTCCTGCTGCAGTGAAGGAGGTGTCCCTGCTTCTAAGGCTTGTCTTTCCGCTTCAGCCCTGGTCCTAGCCTCTTCTGCCTCCTCAAGAACTTCCCTTTCTCCATTATCCTCTGTCTTCTCTGTTGTCGCCTCCTTATCCAGTATTTTAACTTGTATTGTGCCCTCGTATTTAAGCAAATGAGTTTTCTCAATTCAGTATCCTCCTATACCTACAGACCTACCTCTTCCCTTCTCTTCATAGCCACACTTGAGAACACTTGTCCAAACTCTTCAGATCTACTTTCTTTTCTACTTTCTTTTCTCCCACTCTCTCTTCACACTGGTTTCCCACCCAATTCCACCAAAACACTCTTGCTAATGCCATCAATGGCTTCCATGTTACTAACTCCAATGGACAGTTCTCAATCTTTATTTTAGTTGATTTCTCTCCAATATTTGAGCTGATTTGACCTTCTACAGGATTTCCATCACACTCTCTCTCTGAAATTCTTTCTTCTTTGTCCTCTGGGATATTGCTCTCTGCTGCTTTTCCTCATACTTCTGTGACCTCTGCTTCTCAATCTTCTGTGCAGTTTCCTTTTCTCTTTCCTTAGGAGTATGGGAGGAATGTAGAAAACCAAATGTTCTTGACAAAAGCTGGCACTGATTTTTCTGTACCACTGCTGTCTTTACTGTGATTATCATCAGCAACATTCTGACCACCAACCCCTCAGACACAAACCTGATAGGATGAGGGGGGAAATTTCTAAAATGTGTCTGTATTATTATAAAGTAGAGGCCGGGTGTGGTGGCTTATGCCTGTAATTCCAGCACTTTGGGAGGCTGAGGTGGGTGGATCACCTGAGGTCAGGAGTTCAAGACCGGCCTGGCCAACATGGTGAAACCCTGTCTCTACTAACAATACAAAAATTAGCCAGGCATGGTGACAGCTGCCTATAGTTTCAGCTACTTGGGAGGCTGAGGTAGGAGAATCACTTGAACCCAAAAGTGCAGGTTGCAGTGAGCTGAGATCGCGCCATTGCCCTCCAGCTTGGGTGAGAAGAGCAAAACTCTGTCTCAAAAAATATATATATATAAATAAAATAAGGTAAGGTAGCAGAAGCAAGGAAAAAAACTAACATTTATTATTAAATGTCAGATACGTTCATATATGTTATTCCATTTAATCTTCATGATCATGAGTTAAATATTATCAACCATATTTTACAGATGATGAAATTGTCTAAACAGCACACGACTATCAAGCTATCAAGTAGCAGAGGCGGAATTTAAACCCACCCCTCGGACTCCTAGGGTAATGCTCTTTTCAGTGATAGCATACCTGACCTGCTTCTGGTTTATAAGGGTTCTGTGGAAAACATTAAATGCTTCTGTTGAATGTGCTGAGTTGGGAGAGAAATGTCCTATCGTTGTTCAGAAGTAATGGGTTGTTGGCCTGGCTGGCTGACCTCCAGGCAAGACTTCCAAGCACAGCAATATGTTATGGAGGACATTACAGACCAGGGTGTGGTTTTTAGCTCTGCAGACTGAGAAACTTCATTCTTGCCAGAACACCCAGAAGCAAACAGTGTCTAGGGGACAGACACATCTGAATTCAAAAGACTGGTATATAAAGCAGAATGCCAATTTATACAACTATCAAAATTCTGGTATTCACTCACTGATATATTCTGAGCCTATGGAAATATCTCTGTGAGATATTTTTTAATCAGCAGGCAACTAGGCAATACATTAAACAAGGAAATAAGAACCAGGGAGTTACACTGGTGGTCTTTCTTGCTGGAGCAGTTAAACTATCATCTTTGCCAACAAAAGGAGGAGTGGGGAACAAAATGTCAGGTACCCTTAACCCCGGATTAGGCTGGAGACCCCCTGGCAAGTTCCTACTCTATAAGTCTCCAGGTTGGCCATGCACCCCCATTCTGCTTATATGATGTGTTAGTTGGGGCACATGCCAAGCTGCTAGCAAAGACAGCATAAAATATTGTGATTCAAATATAATGGGGGTAAAGGGGCAGACTGAAGTGAATGCGGAGCTCTGCACCTCAAAGTCCTCCAGGAACTCAGATTTCTTCAATCTTGCTGATCAACTGTCCCCTAAGACTTCAAAGTGCAATGTTCAGAATAGCAACATGAGCAATACCTGGGAGCTTGTTAGAAATGCAGAATCTCCATCAGCTCCAGACCTACTGAATCAGAATCTGCATTTTAGCAGATTCCCAGGTGGTTCTTGTGCACATTAAAGTTTGAGAAGCGCTGCCCTGGGGTGTTGCTCTTGACAGCATGGTTGAAACTGGTTTAACACCACATTTGCATCCAGTGTATGAGAAAGCGGAAGAAAGGAAGTAGAGGGAAACCTATTTTTTTTTCAAGGTGGTGGTATAGACATCACACAAATCATTGCCATTCAGATTTCATTGGTGAGAGATTAATCACAAGGCCACATACTTAGCTGCAAAAGAGGCTGAGAAATGTAGCTGCTACCTGGGTGTCTATGTGCCTTGCTAAAACTCACAGGGATTCTATTACCAACAGAGAAAAAGAGGAAATGCATCACAGAGACAGTAATAATCTCTGTTATATATGTTTTTCAAGACAAAAAAAAAAAAAAAAAAAAAATCAGGCTGGGTGCTGTGGCTCACACCTGTAATCCCAGCACTTTGGGAGGCCGAGGCAGACAGATCACTTGAGGTCAGGAGTTCGAGACCAGCCTGGCCAACATGGTGAAACCCCATCTCTACTAAAAATACAAAAATTAGCCAGGCATGGTGACAGGCGCCTGTAATCCCAGCTACTTGGGAGGCTGAGGCAGGAGAATCGCTTGAACCCAGGAGGTGGAGGTTGCACTGACTGAGATTGTGCCACTGCACGCCAGCCTGGGCGATAGAGAGAGACTAAAAAAATAAAAAGTCAGTGCTATTTTGGGAAATAGTCAGGGAACAATGAAATATTTGACTTACTTCTCAAAGGTTTCAGTCAAGACACTGAACCTGATTGTCTTTCACATTAAAAACCACTTGTTTACAGTGTGGGTTTCTTTGCAGATTTTAATGTCTTTCACAACATATCATAGTCTCTTGATGTCAAATATCTTCTATCACTCTGGGTATTGCCCAACATGGGAGGAGGTTTTCTGTTCCTGTATGGGACACAGAGCTTTAGGTACTTAGGAGGCCTCCATTTCCCATGTTCGGAGAGTAGTGTTTTAAAAGAAACTTACTTCACATTTAACAACTTGAAAAAACATCTGTGTTAAAATAAAGGGGGTGGTTTCTACAGAGGAGAACCAAAATTACAATAAGCATTAGTTGTTCACACATCTGGGGTCAACTGCAGATCAGCTAGGTGGCTCCACTGACTGCAGCAAGGCTCATTCACACTTTGGGAGTCAGCAGGATGTGTGCTGAAATACACTCACCTGGCTGCGTGGGACTCTGCTCCATTTGTTTGTCATAATCTCATTCACGGGACTATCAGGTGAGTCTGGGCATTTTCTCACAATAATGGCTGAGGCACAAGAAAGCAAGTCCATTTTAAGCCTCTGCTTTTTTCATGTCTGCCAACATGCTGGCCAAAGTACATCTGGCCAGGATGTTGGCCAAAGTACATCTCATGGTGAGACTTCTTTTGATGAATGAGGCAGTTCTCTCTTCTTATGGTGGGAAGGCATCATAAAATTACTTGGCAAAGAGTATGGATACAGGGAGAAGTAAAAAAAATTAGGACTATTTCCTCAGTCTGCCAGAGGCTTCCCTCATAATCAAAATTATTCATGTTCCTCTCAGTGAAAAATATGTTCACACCCATTCCACTCCCCTTAAAGTCTTATCCAGGCCCGGTGACTCGCGCCTGTAGTCCCAGCACTTTGGGAGGCTGAGGCGGGTGGATCACCTGAGGTCAGGAGTTCGAGACCAGCCTGGCCAACATGGTGAAACCCTGTCTCTACTAAAAATACAAAAATTAGCCAGGCGTGGTGGTCCGTGCCTGTAATCCTAGCCACTCGGGAGGCTGAGTCAGGAAAATCACTTGAACGCGGGAGGTGGAAGTTTCAGTGAGCCAAGATTGCACCACAGTGAGACTCTGTCTCAAAAAAAAAAAAAAAAAAAAAAAAAAAAAAAAAAGTCTTATCCAGTCACAGCCACAGGCTCAAAGTCCAAGATCTTATGATCTACATCAGATTCAGATCAGATGCAGCTCCTCCGAATCTGGAGTCCCATGAGCTAACAACGTTATCTGTCCCCTACCCACCCAACAATTGCTGAACAGGTACAGGGTAACTACAACAAAGACTCCTATTCAAAAAATGGGAAAGAACAGGAGGTATACAACAGTCTCTGGTCCATAATAATTCTGAAACCCTGCTAGGCAAATGTCCCATACTCTGGAGTGGAGAGTGCTCCTTGATTAGGCCCTGGTTTGGCTTCCTGGGTCCCTCCAGTTTCCATGCTTCTTGGCTCTCCTTCTGAGATGTCTCTCCTTTTCCTTCATTCTCCTTGGCTATTTCTATGGAGAGCTTTGGAAAACAGCTTTGGGCAACTTTCTCACCCTACTTCTTTCCCAAAGAAAGTTGAGAGCCCATAAGCCTTTCCCTGCCCTCAGCATTTTGAACAGTTTCAGTCCAAGCCAACAGTGATTCTGTCAATACAACTCTCTCAAAAACTCTGTGGGTTTTTTGTGTTTTCAATTCCAAATCCCTCCACTTACCAAAAAAACACAACTATAGTGTTTTCTTGAGACATGCCTCTGTCTTTAGACTTAATCATTATTACTTTGAACACGTTAAGTTAACTGTGGGACAAATACCCCTTAAGATTCAGAAGTCTTTTTTGTCCAGTTACAAAGATCCATTTGGGTCTACCTTAATTTTTTTCAGACCTGGTGGCAAGATTGCCCGGGCATATTCTCATGGCTTTGGCAAAGGTGCAAAAAGCAAATTCTAAGGAGCCCATTTCAAGCCTCTGCTTGTGTCTTATCTAAAAAACTCCCTTCGCAAAGGCAAATCACACGATTAAGGCCAATGTCAAGGGGAGGAGTAGGAGTGCACTGCAAAGTTATATAGTAAAAGGCATGGCTCTGAAGAGGAGTAAAGACTTGGGGCCATTGTTGCAATCTATCACACTCATTTTCCTTGGAAAATTATTTATAGGACATTTTTTGAGGCCTAGGATGAAGTGATAGTCCACTAGAAAGGACTTAATGTGGTCTTTGCCAGGTAACTAAAGGATGTGCTAGTCCAGTACTATTCTAAACTAAATTCATGCCTTGAGATTTCTGGTACCACCCAGGTGTATTAGTTTGTTTTCACACTGCTGACAAAGACATACCTGAAACTGGAAACAAAAAGAGGTTTAATTGGACTTATAGTTCCACATGGCTGGGGAGGCCTCAGAATCATGGTGAGAGGCGAAAGGCACTTCTTATATGGTGGCAGCAAGAGAAAAATGAGGAAGAGGCAAAAACAGAAACCCCGATAAACCCATCAGATCCCGTGAGACTTATTCACTATCATGAGAATAGCATGGGAAAGACTGGCCCACATGATTCAATTAACCTCCCCCTGGGTCACTCCCACAACACATGGGAATTCTGGGAGATACAATTCAAGTTGAGATCTGAGTGTGGGCACAGCCAAACCATATCACCAGGTAAGATAGATTTGGGCTGAAAACCAGCACAAATACCAGTTGTGGTTGAACTTCTCATAGAGTGGTCCTCTCTTCCTTCTTAGCACCAGAACCAAGGGAGTTTTCCTTATTTACTTCGGGGATGAGGGTTGGTGGGGGAGGGGACTTCGTTCTGAATTATTCTATCCTGGGGTCTAGGCCTTTATAAAGTCTCAGTTTTCTTCAGAGAGGGTTTCCTATTATGGGTGTCCCGTAAGCCAAAATTATGAAAACTGTGTGCTACAATTTTCCTCCTTTCAGCAAACAACCTCAGGGCAAAAGTAGCTTTGGTTCTCAGCTACCCTCAGGATTCCTGCCTTCACTTAGATTTTGGCCTGATAATTTATTACCTAAAGGTAAGATGCTTTTAAGAAGACATTTTAAATATATTTTTGTCCAGCACTTCTTCGTTGTTTTTAGCAAGAGGATTAGTTCAAATAACCTGTCCCCATAGTACTAATATTAACATACGATAAGTCCTCAATAAAAGATCGCTAATATCTTGCACAAATGACCAGACAGATAAACTAATATGTACTCAGAATGAGGACTTGGGGAGGCTGAGGCAGGAGAATCGCTTGAACCTGGGAGGCAGAGGTTTGCAGTGAGCCGAGATCACTCCACTGCACTCCAGCCTGAGCAACAGAGCAAGACTCCGTTTCAAAAAATAAAAATAAAATAAAGAATGGGGACTTGCTCAGTTGCATCTCTAAAAGTGTGCTCTTGCCCTGTCTTCATCCTTTGGTAGATTCTGGAGCCCCACCCTAGGCCTGCTGATTAGAATTTTGGGAATCAATCCAGATCCACATTGATAAGCTCTGTAGATAACTCATGAGCACTAAAGTTTGGAACAACTGACCTAAGACATGGTTTCAAATTAGATCTCATACATTCCCAGAAATTCCACTTTTTCTAAATCCTTCTCACCTGGAATATGCATTAGCAAAGCACTCATTTATGAGTAAGATTATTGCTCAGCATATCTTTTCATTTTCATCATATTTATAATTAAGTATTCATAGCAGATTCTTACTAGCATACTTAAATTACCATAAGGAGTGTATAAAACTTTAAAAATCCCAAGACTGCTTGACAGCATAACCTTCATAAAAATCTAGAAACTTGAAATTCAGTTATCAGTTGAATGGAGGAATTTAGACTGCCAACTGTAATTTAAATCACAAACCTAGTACCGTATTCCTAATCAGCATAAACCCTTTTACAGTTGCCAAAACTAAAATAAAACAAACAAAAATACCTTCTTGATAGATTAAGGCATTTTGTAGTCAATGGATTATATTTTTCCATAATAGTATTTTCTTTTATTTATTTTAAACCCTTAACTTCTTTATTTGAGGTCTTATAAAAATTTTATATTCATATAACCTCTAACTCTAGTGGAAGTTCAACTTTGAAAATAGCCACAAGAACGTGATAATTTATGATAGCCTAAAAGTATCCTTAATAGCACATAATTTTTTTCTTTCTTTTTAATATTTGAAAATTTGGACAGATAGATATAAAAAAAATAGCATAGAAATATTAATAGTAAGATCTGGAAAGCAGTGTATGAGTATTCACCAAAATATTCTTTCAACTTGTGTATGTGTGAACATTTTCATGGATCAATAGCTACATATGGTGAATGCCTGCATATTAGACAGCACAGCTCAACAACATGCTCTGCAGTGCCACAGTGCACCCTCAGCCTCAGACATGCCTTCACGCCCTTGACCACCTAAGGTTCGCACTTCCTTTGAGATGCCATTCGAAAATCAGATCTTTTCTGATACCCCACCCCAACACAGATATGATCAGGGCCTTTTTCTTCTGTACTGTGCCTTGTATACTCCACCTTTGTAGTTTTTATCATGTAGTGTTGAGGGTGTTAGTTTATAGAGCTTAGATTCCTACTCAACTGTAAGCTTCCTGAGGACAGGGGCTGTCATTTTGAGAGGTGACAACATGCTAGCAGCCCTCACTCTCAGTGCCTCCTAGGCCTTGGCGTCCACTCCTGCAGCACTGAGGAGCCCATCCTCCCACCATGGCACTGTGGGAGCCCCTCTCTGAGCTGGCTGAGGCCGGAGCCAGCACCCTCTGCTTGCAGGGAGGTGTGGAGGCAGTGGCGCGGGCGGGAACCAGGGTTGCGTGCAGTGCTGGTGGGCCAGCGCAAGTTCCGGGTGGGCATGGGCTCAGCGGGCCCTGCACTCAGAGTGGCCGGGTGGCGCTGCCGCCCTGGCAGTGAGGGGCTTAGCACCTGGGCCAGCAGCTGCAGAGGGTGCGCCAGGTCCCCCAGCAGTGCCGGCCTGCGGGAGCTGTGCTCGAATTCTCACCGGGCCTCAGCTGCCTCCCTGCAGGGCAGGGCTCAGAGACCCGCAGCCTGCCATACCTGAGCCTTCCCCCCACCTCCCTCCCCCGCAGGGGGCTCCTGTGCGGCCGAAGCCTCCCTGATAAGTGGCTGCCCTCTGCCCCGTGGGGTCGGTCCCATGGACCACCCAATGGCTGAGGAGTGTGGGCCCATGGTGTGGGACTGGCAGGCAGCTCCGCCTGCAGCCCTGGTGCGGGATCCACTGGGTGAAGCCAGCCGGGCTCCTGGGTCTCCTGGGGACTTGAAGAACTTTTATGTCTGGCTAAGGAATTGTGGATGCACCAATCAGTACTGTGTCTAGCTCAAGGTTTGTAAATACACCAATCAGTACTCTGTATCTAGCTAACTTAGTGGGGACTTGGAGAACGTTTCCATTACTCTGTGTCCAGCTAGAGGATTGTAAATGCACCAATCAGCACTCTGTAAAATGGACCAATCAGCAGGATGTGGGTGGGGTCAGATAAAGGAATAAAAGCAAGCTGCCAGAGCCAGCCAGAGGCAACCCGGGTCCCCTTCCCCACTGTGAAAGCTTTGTTATTACACTCTTTACAATAAATCTTGCTGCTGCTCACTCTTTGGGTCCACGTTGCCTTCATGAGCTGTAACACTCACCGTGAAGGTCTGCAGCTTCACTCCTGAAGCCAGGAAGACCACGAACCCACCAGAAGGAAGAAACTCCAAGCACGTCCGAACATCAGAAGGAACAACTCTGGACGCGCTGTCTTTAAGAGCTGTAACACTCACCGCGATGGTCCACGGCTTCATTCTTGAAGTCAGCGAGACCAAGAACCCACCAATTCTGGACACATTTCATCCCTGTGTTCTTAGGTCTCAAATCAGATCTCAACTCAATTATGATCTCTCTTGAGAGGCCTTCCCTTCCTGTCCAAGCTAAGTGAGTTGCCCACTATACATGTTCATAATATCCTGTACTTCTTAAAGTCGTAACATGCCTTATACTTTATGATAATCATTGGTTTAACTGTCTTTCTTCCCTGCTAGACTGTAGGCTCCATGAGGACATGGACCATGCCTGCCATTCATCCATAGTATCCCAACATGAAGCGCACCACACACTTGATATTCCGTAAATATTTGTTAATTGAATGTTTAACACAGAGTAAGTATTTAGTATGCATTTTTTAAATACATCAATGAATGAGTGTTGTCATCAAGAGGAGATTAGACAACAAAATGTATTGTAAAGCCTGCACACAACTAATGGTTATAAAGGACAAAACATTAAATTTTCTCAAAAGAAAAGCTATCCTGTATTAAAGGAAAGGAAACTGCATCAGTATCCATTTTTGTCTTTAAAAAAAAAAAAAAAAAAGGAGTCTTGCTCTGTCACTCAGGCTGGAGTGCAGTGCCACAATCTTGGCTCACTGCATCTTCTGCCTCCTGGGTTCAAGTGATTCTCGTGCCTCAGCCTCCTGAGTAGCAGAGATTACAGGTACTTGCCACCATGCCTGGTTAATTTTTGTATTTTTAGTAGAAACGGGGTTTCACCATATTGGCCAGGATGGTCTTGAACTCCTGACCTCAAGTGATCCACCTGCCTGGGCCTCTCTTATAATTCTTGAGGTCAGAAGTCCAAAATCAGTTTCACTGGACCTAAATCAAGGTATTGGCAGTGCTGATTCCTTCTGGAGCCTCCAAGAAAATCCGTTTCCTTGACGTTTTTAGTTTCGAGTGGCTCCCATGTTCCTTGGCTTGTGACCCCTTCCTCCTTTCCCAGGTGGATCACTCCAATTGCTGCTGCCAGCATCACATGGCCTGCTCCTCTGTGTAGTATAATCTCTTGCTCTCTCCTTCTTGTAAGAACACTTATGATTATGACATTTAGGTGCTACACAGATAATCCAGGATAATCATCCCATCCCCAGGTCCTTAATTTGGTCACATCTGCAAAGTTACATATAAGGTAGCATTCACAGGTTTGGTGGATTAAGATGTGGATATCTTTGGGAGCCATTATTTAGCCTACCACATTGATTTGTCGTAAAACCAAAAAATTCAGGCTGGGTGTGGTGGCTCACACCTGTAGTCCCAGCACTTTGGGAGGTGTAGTCCCAGCACTTTGGGAGGCTGAGGCAGGAGGATCACTTGAGCCCAGTAGTTCAAGACCAACATGGGCAAACATGGAAAAACCCTCTCTCTACAAAATACACAAAAATTAGCTGGGTGTGGGGGCATGTGATTGTAGTCCCAGCTACTTGGGAGGCTGAGGTGTGACAGAGTGAGACCCTGTCTGAAAGAAAAAAAAAAATCAGATTAATTTGTTATAAAATTTACAGCATTCCTAGTTTTCAATACTAATTTTTTTGATGAGTATATTTGTAATATGAACAAGTAATACAGATATTACAAATATGGACTGGATTAAAGGTTATTTAATACACTTATTTTACACTTATTTTAGAATATTTTGTAGATGTGACTATTGTCAGCCTGGTAGTGCAGACAGAATGTTAGGATCAGGGTGTGTATTAGGGAGTTTAGGGAGTGTTTCACCAGTCCACAACTCCCTCCTTCGCCCAAACACATCTATATCTTACCCTCCCACTGATGGGAGCAGACATATTTTAGTCTATGGGATTTCATCCACATTGACTGAATGAGGAAAAATACATCAAGCTAACCTAATTGGATTAGTTCTTGCTAGGAATTTGGAATTTTGCTTTCAGAGATGTGAATGCTAATCAGTATTACTTAGCACCTAAAGTCAGGTAATAATCTCTTGGAATACTTATGAAAAAACAGAGAAAAGTGGTCTGCAGGAAGAAAAGAACGAGTGTGCAAAGAAAGAGATGAGAGAGCATGTTCTCCTGCAGAGAAAGAAGTGGGTAGAGCACATGGCTTTGAGGTCTTTCTAGGTTCCCATTCATCATGAAGTTCAAGGGTGCATTTGACTCACCAGCTTCCTGAGATAGCCTTACAGTGTTAGAAAACCTCCCTCTGCCTTTTCTCTTCCTTCCTCCCTCCTTTCTTCATTCCTTCTCCCTTTCATTCTTTCTCTTTTTCTTTGCCTATTGTTTTAGCTATTTTGAGTATGTATCTATTATTTGCAATTAAAAATATCTTCTATTAAGATAGGATGGAGTCTTTGGTGATGATATTATTCTGATATGACAGGAACAACAGTTGTGAATTTGTGCTTCGAGATATAGAAATTTCTTGTACATGGAGTTACTTAGCTTTAATTAAACAAACTAATCTGTTTTTGAAGTTTTTCTCTTTTTTGAGGGTAAAACTATTTTACAATGAGTTTCTAAGTGGAGTTGCTACATATTTTGAGGAACAAATTAAGGATCCTAATTTATGGAAAAATTCTTTTCTCTACTTTTATTTCATTATTGTTTCATATTTTTCATTCTGAACCAGTTACCTATAGGTTATGCTGTTGAGACTTAATCCATTTGTGCACAGCTAAGTAAGTCTTTGTTTTCCTTTGCTTTTAAAAAATGGATTTAGATTTGGAACAATCTGCATTGTGATGATTTCCCTTTGTCTAGAGATTATTCAAATTTAGCTGTCAGTAGAAAAGCTTTCTCTAAATTTTATCTCCTCACTGTTTGAACACCAATATTTCATGAAAGATAAATTTTTGAGTTGTTTTCTTCTTTTCTGCTTTGAACACGAATTAGGCACAAAGAATATCTAAATGACCCTATGAAATACTAACCTTTATACTTGTAATTTATTAAGAAAAAAATGAGTTTCCCTGTCTGAAAAATAAAGTGGGGGTATCAGATTCATCGCATAAAGCTTTGTGGGATGTAAAACAGTAATAACAAAACTTGAGCTTTTTTTTTTTTTTTTACTTTTGCTATTTTCTCAAAGGCTTATACAATGTAGAAACTCTCCTATATATTTGGTTGAACCATATAAAACTACTGACTTTCCCGTATTTTTGACTTAGAAAATTGGCAATTTTATGTTGTTCACTTTCAAAGGTTTCTCATTTTAATCACATAAAATATTGATCTATCTGAGAAATGCTGTCCATTATTTTGCTTCCTTTATCTTTTCTTGGACACTTTCTATTGGGCAGAATGTTCATAGCTATCAAATGTATTTTTTGTTCATAGTGGTTAAATGAACAAGTTATTTGTTTCTTTATGTTTATAACATTATTTTTTAAAATATGCCAGTGGCAGCCATATATGCTTGTGTAGATTAGATTCTAAGAGATGACTTGTTTTAAAACTTCTTAAACTGTTCTCCTATTTTCACTTCCTTCTCTATGCTTGAATGAGAGACATCTGTTTCTGCTTTCCGTGTTCCTTTGTTACACGAAGTGGAGTATCAAAGTTCTCCTCCTTTGACAAGGAAAGAATGCTTCGGTTTTGTTTTTTATTTCCTTTTATTTATTTTCATTGGTTTAAAAATTATAAATGTTGTACAAAAAAAAGATGAACTGCTCTCTGAAAAAATTTAAACAATAGAAAATACAAAGTGAACCTCTCTCATCCTACTGCTCCTACTCCCCAGGGGCAACCACTGATGAGAGTTGGTGTGTGCCTTCCAGACCTTTTTATATGTATATATGTAAGTATATATGTGCGTGTGCATATGTACATATACACACACGCACATATATATCATTAGAAATAGGATCATACTTCACAATCTAATACACTGGAACTTCTGAACATATGCTGGCTGCCATTGTCATTATTTTTCAACAATTATTTACTGAGCATTACCATATAATAGACACTGGGTATAAATCAGGGAGGATACATACACAACACAATTCTTGCCTCAAAGGATTACAAATCTAGTGGGAAGTTAGTCATGCAAGGTTCAATTATGAGACAGCATGATAATACTGAATTGAAGGTCTCTACAAAGTACAGTTAGAACACGAAAAGAGGCCGGCGTGGTGGCTCACGCCTGTAATCCCAGCACTTTGCAAGGCCAAGGCAGGTGGATCATCTGAGGACAGGAGTTTGAGACCAGCTGGACAAAATGGTGAAATCCCATATCTACTAAAAATACAAAAATTAGCTGAGTGTGCTGGCACGCACCCGTAATCCCAGTTACTGGGGAGGCTGAGGCAGGAGAATCACTTGAACACAGGAGGCAGAGGTTGCAGTGAGCCGAGACTGCACCATTGCACTCCAGCATGGACAACAAAGCAAGACTCATCTTAAAAAACAAACAAACAAACAAAAACTTAAAAAGAGCATCTAGGTCTAATACCATTTATGTGCTGATGAGGTTTCACATTTCTAACCTTGACCCCTATTCCACATAGCATTGCCTCTGACCAAGGCACTCACTTTACGGCTAAAGAAGTGTGGCAGTGGGCTCATGCTCATGAAATTCACTGGTCTTACCATGTTCCCCATTATCCTGAAGCAGCTGGGTTGATAGAGGGGTGGAATGGCCTTTTGAAGTCACAATTACAATGCCAACTAGGTGACAATACTTTGCAGGGCTGGTGCAAAGTTCTCCAGAAGGCCGTGTATGCTCTGAATCAGCGTCCAATATATGGTACTGTTTCTCCCATAGCCAGGATTTACGGGTCCAGGAGTCAAGGGATGGAAGTGGAAGCGGCACCACTCACCATCACCCCTAGTGACCTACTAGCAAAATTTTTGCTTCCTGTTCCACGACATTACGTTCTGCTGGCCTAGAGGTCTTAGTTCCAGAGGGAGGAAAGCTGCCACCAGGACACACAATGATTCCATTAAACTGAAAGTTAAGATTGCCACCTGGCAACTTTGGCCTCCTCCTACCTTTAAGTCAGCAGGCTAAGAAGGGAGTTACAGGCTGGGGTGATTGACCCGGACTATCAAGATGAAACCAGTCTACTACAATGGAGGTAAGAAAGAGGATGCATGGAATACAGGAGATCCATCAGGGCATCTTAGTATTACCATGCCCTGTGATTAAGGTCAGTGGGAAACTACAGCAGCCCAATCCGGGCAGGACTACAAATGACTTAGACCCTTCAGGAATGAAGATTTGAGTCACTCCACCAGCAAAAAAATCACAACCTGCTGAGGTGCTTGCTGAAGGCAAAGGGAATACAGAATGGATAGTAGAAGAAGGTAGTCATCAATACCAGCTATGACCACGTGACCAGTTGCAGAATCGAGGACTGTAATTGTGATGAGTATTTCCTCCCTATTTTGTTAAGAACATGACTGTGCATGTATACACTTGTACTAAGAAATTATCTTCATTTTATTTCCTTTTTCCTTTATCATGTGACATAAGATTTACAGACTTCATATCAGCATTTAAGTATTGTTAACTTTATGTAATAGTATTTGGGTTGGGGATTGGTGCATTTCTGGTTATACAAAGGATAGCTGTATTATGCTAAGTATAATTATGACCTTGTTATTGTCCTCATTTGAAGATTATGTATGATCTCAGGAGTTGTGTATGGGTTCAGGTTGATGAAGGGTGGACTTGTGATGGTTAATATGGAGTGTCAACTTGATTGGATTGAAAGATGCAAAGTATTGATCCTGAGTGTGTCTGTGAGGGTGTTGCCAAAGATTAACTGAGTCAGTGGATTGGGGAAGGCAGATCTACCCTCAATCTGGGTGGGCACAATCTAATCAGTTGCCAGTGAGGCCAAAATAAAAGCAGGCAGAAGAACATGCAAAGATTAGACTGGCTTAACCTCTGAGCTTACATCTTTCTCCCATGCTGGATGCTTCCTGCCCTCGAACATCGGACTCCCAAGTTCTCCAACTTTGGGACTCAGACTTGCTTCCTGGATCCTCAGCTTGCAGATGGTCTATTGTGGGACCTCACCTGGTGATCATGTGAATCAATACTCCTTAATAAACTCCCCTTTATATATACATCTATCCTATTAGTTCTGTCCCTCTAGAGAACCCTGACTAATACAACCCCTCTCCTACTCCAGACACATACAGAAAACTGTGACACTTTCTCACTGATGTCTAACACGCATAAACTTAATACAATATAAACAGAGCTCTTGATTTTTCACCCTAAACCTGCTCCTCCCTCTGACTTCCCTCACTTGATAAATGGCACCATCCACCCAGTAGCTTGAGCTAAAACCTCACAGTCAGCTCCGAGGAAAGGAAGGAATCAAGAAATCAAGAAAAAGAGCTGAAACTGAGAAATATCTAATGGGTTTTATCTCCTGGCTAATCTTGTATTCATCACGAAATGTTCTTGGTTTCACTTCCAGTTTGTCTGCTTGGCTTCATCTTGGCTGCTACCACTTTCAGCCCGCCTCTGCCTTCTCGTTCTGAACTGCTGGAGTAACCTCGCAATCCTTCCTGCTCCTGTGCTATTTCTTCTATAGTCCACTTTCCACAGAGCAGCTAGAGTGAGACTCTTCCATGCCAATCAAGTCATCTTCCCATCTTGCTCACAGCCTTCTTTTAGAATTTAGCATAAAATCCTAACTTTTTTCCACAGCCTGCAAAGCCCTGCACCATCTGGCCACTGCCCGTATGGCTCAGCTTGGTCTACAAGTCCTCTCTGCAGAGCTGCTCTCCTGCTATTCCAACATCTTTTCTTGACTTGGAGCATTCTAAGCTCCAGGACCCTTTCATGGAGATTCCTCCAATGGAAGTCCCCTTCCACAGCTTGTCTATGTGGCCAGCTCATTCCCATCCTACAGATCTGCTTTCAAAGCTTTTTCTGACCACCCTACCTAAAGTAGCTTCTCCTGCATCAAAACTCTCTCTATCATGTCACCCTGTTCATTCCTTCACAGCACTTATCACAATGCAAAATGATCCTAATTATATATATTAACTGCTTATTTATTTAATGTCACTATTCTCCCCTCACCTTCCCACCCCCAGACTGGAATGGAAGCTCCCTGAGAGGTTGGACTTTTACTGTCTTGTCACAGCACACTTGTCTCTTGCCTAGAAGAGAACCTGGCACATAGTAGGTGTTCAATCAATATTTATGGAGTAAATGAAAGAAAAATTGTCTGGGAGAGTTAATGAAGTCTTTACAGGGAAGGTATCTTTTGGGTGAAGGCATGAATAATGAACTAAAATCGGCCAGGTTGACATTCAGGTGAAAGAATACTACACATTCTGAGAATTGGGATATAAAGAGAATGGAAAGGAGAGGAGTAGGAGGGAGGTGACATCAGAGAGCAAGATAGATGAGTAAGTTGGGAGCAGAGAATGACAAGAGTTTTACACTGTGCTAAGGAGTTCAGATTTTATCCCAGAGTGACTGGAGCCAGTGGTTAATTTTGAGCTGTGAGGCCTTCTGTGTTAGCTTTCTATTGTTGTCATAACAAATTACCACCACTTAAAGCAACACCTGCAGGTTAGAAGCCTGATGTGGGTCTCAGTGGGCTAAAATAAACGTGTCAGCAGGGCTGTGTTTCTCTCTGGAGCTCTAGGGGAAAATCTGCTCCCAAGCCTATTCAGGTTGTAGGCAGATTCCAGTTCCCTGTGGTTATAGGACTGAGGCCTTGTTTTCTCCCTGACTGCCAACAGGGTGCTGCTCTTAGCTCCTAGAGCCTGTTTCGGTCCTTGCACTCCAACTCCTCCATCTCAGAGCCAGGAACAGCATACTGCCCTTCTCTCATTTGCTATCTCTCTGACTTCTTCTACTGCATCCCTCTTCCTCCTCTTCATCTCTGTCCGACTTCAGTTAGAGATAGTCCTCTGTTTTTAAGGACTCACGTGATTACACTGGGCCCATTTGGATATCCCAGAATAATTTCTGTATCTTAAAATCAAACGCCTTAATTACTTTGGCATGCAATGCAACATATTCAAAGGCTCCAGGGATTAGGGTGCCTTTTGAGGTGTGTGCGGGAGTACTTTATCTTCACATTCTGTGATCACATTTTCTGATTAGATAACTCAGCAGGCTGTGTGAGGTAATTGAACCAGAACTGAAGGGGCACAAGACTAGTAATATGGTGACTACTCTAGGTCAATAACAATGAAGGACTGAAATCAAATCAAGAAGGGCTGAACTAAGAAATATTTAATAGATTTTTATTTTCAGATTTGGTAACTGATTAGATGTGGGGATTGTGGCCAGGAAGACTCAGGGATGACTCCCAAGTAGTGTCATTTGGTGAGATAGGGTAAGAAGGAGCAGGTTTGAGGGAAAAATGATACATTTCCTGAGGTATTGAAGATAACTCCAAATTTTGTTGAAGAGTTATTCATAATTAGAAAATTACTCAAATAGCTATGTTGACCATTTTCAACATAGTATTCTTTATAAGGGTTCTTAACAAATTTAGAGGATATTATTTTAAAACAAAATTAATTGTACGTACTCACTCCTTTCCAGACTAACAAACAGACCTAAATCTTTCTTCGCATAAAGTGCAGATAAGATATGTAAAATCCTTTCTTGTACTTGATGTGGAAGTAATGCCTGTCTAGCGAATTAAGACATGTAGGTACTGGCATGTAGGTACTTGTTTGTTTGTTCTTAAGAATTTTAAGGAAAGAAAAATCTTTTATTGAGTATTTACTTTTAAACATCTAACTTCATCTTTATAATAAACAAGTAAGAGGGAATTATTTTTATTCTCATGTTCCAGAGAAGGAAACTAAGCCTAGAGGGGGTTATGTAACTTGCCCTAAATCCCATGAAGAGTAAGTAGTAGAGGTAGAATTCAAACCAGGATTGTCTGATTCCAAACACTATGCTCTTTACCTGGGGCTACAGGACCTTACTCTTGAAGATCAGAGGAGGAAAGGAACTTCCAGACTTCCACTTAGATGCCTTTACCTTGCAGACTGTTTCTTGATCTCTCTGACTACATCATTTTCTTCTCTTCTGCACACCTCCACATAGCTCCTTTTGGGTACTTACCCACAGGTGTAATTTACTTGTGCAGGTAAAGTGTGTCTCTTCTCACTAGGCTCAAAATATCATAGACTAGTTACTCCATGGCCTCTGGTTTATCCTTGAATTCTCAGTTCTTAGCATAGGGCTTGGCACATAGTAGATGCTCAAAAATAGTTTGTTCAGTAAATGTATGCATGCATGAGTTAATCAGTGAATGTCATTTAACTTCTTTGCACCTCAAGTCTGTGATCTCTAAAATGAAGTAATCAAGACAGATTAATTTATTTATTCATTCAAAACATTTTTATTTTCCTACTAAATGGTCTGTAGTTCCCTTCAGAGAGACAAAATACAGTAAAAAAAGAAATCTGTACTAGAAGTGTTAAATATGTTTATGCCTATTTATAACTATCTATCCATCTATCTTCTATCTATAAAATTTTTTCTACCTATAATTATTAGTTATTATTGGGCTACTAATAAAGACCTTTAATATTTTAATGTTGGGCAAATTATTAAATATGTGAGAATATTTGAATTCTAATATGTTCTGTTATTGGTGGCATTATCATTGTTGATGTTTTTGAAATGTATCCTTTTATAGTTGAGGAAATGTTATAGATTTATAAATGCAATTGTGTTAGCTTTATATTTTTTCTTTTTTACTACAAACTCTATGTTCTTTTTTTGTAATTGAAGCTGATAACAAGAAGCATGAATATAAGAGCTATATTTATATTTATTGTGTCTAATTTATTTATTTCTTTTTTTTATTTTTTGAAGACTTCCGCTCGTGTTGCCCGGGCAGCCGTCCAATGGCGCAATCTCGGCTCACCGCAAACTCTGCCTCCTGGGTTCAAGCAATTCTCGTGCCTCAGCCTCCTGGGTAGTTGGGATTACAGGCGCCTACCACCACACCAAGCTAATTTTGTATTTTTAGTAGAGGTGGGGTTTCAACATGTTGGCCAGGCTGGTCTCGAACTCCTGACCTCAGGTGATCTGCCCGCCTCGGCTTCCCAAGTGCTGGGATTACAGGCGTGAGCGACCAGGCCCGGCCATTTCTTTCTTATTAGCAGTTCTGTAATTGGAGCTACAGAACGTTACATTTTATTTTCTGCAGGCTATTGCTAACACTTTTTCTTTTGCTTACTCTGTCTTAGTGTAAATGTATCACTTCCTCAAATCGAAAATTTTAAAACAAAATTTTTTCACTTCATGTGAAGGAAAGTTTATTGTTGTAGCTATTTCACTTACTAAAGTTACTTTAGGCCGGGTCCGGTGGCTCATGCCTGTAATCCCAGCACTTTGTGAGGCCGAGGCGGGCAGATCACGAGGTCAGGAGATCGAGATCATCCTGGCTAACATGGTGAAACCCCGTCAATACTAAAAATACAAAAAAATTAGCCGGGCTTGGTGGTGGGCGCCTGTAGTCCTAGCTACTCGGGAGGCTGAGAATGGCGTGAACCCAGGAGGCGGAGCTTCCAGTGAGCTGAGATCGCGCCACTGCACTCCAGCCTGGGCGACAGAGCTAGACTCCGTCAAAAAAAAAAAAAAAAAAAAAAAAAAAAAAAGCTACTTTATACATTTAATATTTTACAATATATTAACAGATAACAGTATTTTAAAATACCTTCCAGTAGGTTTATTATAGTTACAATGTACTTATATTGGGATTGATATTTGAGTGACACTCTTTAATGCATGGAAACTGTCTGGTTTGGGTAAGAATACCCATCTCAAGATAATTTACTTTATCAGTAAAATGAAGCAAGTCTTAGGATAAACAATAACCTCTAAAAAACAGCAATATTTTCACCTGTTATTCTTTATGTGTTGAAAGTGCTGTTGAAAACAATCATTCCAGAATTTTTTAAATAATCTTTTAATAACAGAAAACTGTTCAATACTTGAGTACTTCTTTTCTTTTTCTTTTCTTTTTTTTTTGAAACAGAGTCTCTCTGTTGCCCAGGTTGGAGTGCAGTGGCATGATCTCGGCTCACTGCAACCTCCACCTCCCGGGTTTAGGGGAGTCTCCTGCTTCAGCCTCCTGAGTAGCTGGGATTACAGGTGCGTGCCACCATGCCTGGCTAATTTTTGTATTTTTAGTAGAGACGGGGTTTCACCATGTTGGCCAGGCTTGTCTCAAACTCCTGACCTCAGATGATCCACCTGCCTCGGCCTCCCAAAGTGCTGGGATTACAGGGATGAGCCACCACGCCCGACCGAGTACTTATTTTCTATAAGGTTATATGTTTAGTATTGATGGAGATGGACAAACTGAATGATCCTTTCTTACAAGTATCCTAAACAAGTAGGAAAGAAGCACAGCACAGAATGATTTTGACCTATTGACCTCTGCAACCCATTGGCCAAAGTCTCATGCCTCACTTTCTTTTTCCATAGTAAACTACCAGTGTCAGGGATGTTCTGAATAGTTCAGAGCAATTCCCTGAGACCTGCTCTGGGACACTGAAATTCAGCTATAACTAGCAGCTACAGGAGAAATCCGTTCTTATTTAAGGATACATGGTACCAACAGAAAATGATTGGAGGAAAGGGGAGATGTATTGTTGATTTTTTTTCCTGATAATAAAAATGCACATAAGACACTTAAATAAATGGAGAGCAATATCATGTTCAAGAACTAGAAAAGTAAACATTGTTAAGATGGCAATTCTCCCCAAACTGATCAACAGATTCAATGAAATCCTGAACAAAATCTCAGCAGATTTTTCTTTTTTTTTGGTAGAAATTGAAGCTGACCCTAAAATTTGTACAAAAATACAAAAAAAAAAAAACATAGAATAGACAAAACAATTTTGAAAAAGATGAAAAGTGTTGGAGGACTTTTATATGTTATTTTAAAACATGCTATAAAGATACAGTAATCAGCTGGGCACATTGGCTCACGCCTGTAATCCCAGCATTTTGGGAGGCCAAGATGGGTAGATCACTTGAGGTCAGGAGTTTGAGGCCAGCCTGGCCAAAATGGTGAAACCCCATCTCTATTAAAACTACAAAAATTGGCTGGGTGTGGTGGCTAGCGCCTGTAATCCCAGCTACTCGGCAGGCTAAGGCAGGAGAATCTCTTGAATCCGGGAGGTGGAGGTTGCAATGATCCAAGATAGTGCGATTGCCCTCCAGCCAAGAGTGAGACTCAGTCTCAAAAAAAAAAAGGTACCATACTCAAAACAATATGATTTTGCCATAAAGGTAAACATATAGATCAATGAAACAGAATACAGAGACCAAAAATAAATATATGGCTAATTAATTGTTTTTGACAAAGTTGCTGAGCTAAATCAGTAGAAAAGTAATTTTTTTTTTTTTTTCAAAAAATGGTGCTGGCATAATTGGCATCTTTATGCAAACAAAACAAAACAACAAGTTGTTTCTTATCTCACCCATACACAAAAATTCACTCAAAATATACAATAGACCCAAATGTAAGAATCTAAAAATGATAGAACTTTCAGAAGAAAATGGGAAAAATATTTGTGATCTTGAGTTAGGCAATTCCTTAGGTATGGTTTTAAAAAGCACAGACAACGTTTAAAATTGAGAAATTTAACTCCATACAAAATTAAAGTATTAGTTATAAGGACACCATGTTAGTCCATTTGTACTGCTACAACAGACTATCCAATTCTGGGTTAATTTATAAATAAGAGAAATTTGTTTTCTCACATTTCTGGAGGCTGGGAAGTACAAGAGTAAAGCATCTGCATCAGTTGAGGGCCTTCTTGCACAAATAATAATAATAACACATTACTATTGCAATTACAAACACCGTTTTAAAAAGTACCATACTGTGAGAAAATATTTACAACATATAATCAATGACAAAGATTAATATTCACAGTGTTTTTAAAAGCGCATTTAAAATAATAATAGAATAACTAAAATATTTAGAAACTAGATAAATTTCTAAAGGGCAAAAATCACTCACATACTGCTAGGAGCACATTATCACATTCCCTTCTAGTCTTGTTTTAACACATATTTTAACATAGTTGAAATAATAATTTTATGAGCCTGCAGTTTTTTTGAATTATTTGATGAAAGGCTGTATAAAATCCAATGCTTGGCTAGGCTAGGTGGCTCACACCTGTAATCGCAGCATTTTGGGAGGCTGAGGTGGGCGGATCACTTGAGGTCAGGAGTTTGAGACCAGTCCAGCCAACATGATGAAACTCTGTCTCCACTAAAAACACAAAAATTAGCAGGGCATGGTGGCAGGCGCCTGTAATCCCAGCTACTTGGGAGGCTGAGGCAGGAAAATCATTTGAACCCGGCGGGTAGAGAAGGCAGTGAGCCGAGATTGCACCACTGCACTCCAGCCTGGGTGACAGAGTGAAACTCCGTCAAAAAAAATCAAATGCTTAATTATAACATGAAAGGAAAAGACTTCTGGCTAATAATAATGAGTAAAAGGATACATTTCTTCCATATGAAATGCAGTGAATAACAAATACATATTTCTTTTCACCACTACTACGTTCCCTTTGTGTCCATAATTAGCACTTCACCTAAGAAATGCTCCCAGGCTCCTCTTTCTCAGGTCTTTTTTTATCAGTTAATACAGAGCTAAGAAGTCAAAAGATCCTGGATCCTTACTGGATCCTTAATTGTGCTGGTATGGGTGGGCATTTAGTGGTGACCAAAAAATGACAGCCTTACAGAATCTCTATCTGGAGGGGAGGTTAGGCATTATATATAATAAATAATTTATTTATAATAATTAAATAGTACATCATTGAATAAGTAATTAAATCACTACAAGACCTGAGACTAAATCTGAACCCTGTTTTCAATAGTTAATGTCTAAAATGTAAGCCTACTTAAATGTAAGCATTATATCTTGTATATACCATTATCCCTATAATGTTCTGTATTTCCTGGTCCCCAGTTCAGCCCTTCCTCCATCATCCAACTTTTAAGACCTTTCTATCTGACTTCTGTATTTACTCCAACATCAGTAAATTGGCCTACATTCTCATACTTATCCTTCTCAAACTGATGATTTAATATTGTAGTTCACTGACACTCAGGCCTAGCCCCCTTCCCTTTCTAGAAGCTCTCCCTGAGTGAGATCATTCATGTCCATAGTTGTGATCTACATCCTTACAGCTCCCAATTTTCTATTTTCTATCTTCAGCCCTTGAGCCTCAGACCTGTATACACAATTGCCTACTTGACATTTCTACATATAGTTATCTTAAATTCAACATTTCCCAAATTCAATTTGTGAGTTTCAGCTGCCCCATCCAAAAACAAACCAAACAAACAAACAAACAGGAAGAAGGAAGGAAGGAAAAAAAAATGATACCATAATCCATTCAGTTTATAAGCTAGAAACACAGGAATCATCATTGCTCATTCTCTCTTTCCTCCTCCAACCCTCATTCAAGATTGAAATAAATTAATAAGTACGTTAAGAGTCAGGAAGATAGGAATCAATATGTCAGCTTAGCTACTGAAAAAAGTCCAGGTTGAAGAATGTGACTTAGGTGTGTGGTAAAAATCATCTTCCTAACTCTGAACTCCAGCTTTAGGAAGGTTAACCTACCCAGTCCCTGATGGCACTGAAATACTACAGCCCTCTCCCCACAATAACAGGCTCTTCATTAAAAAGTCTGACCTCTATGCAGACTGAAAACACAGGCTCCCTGCAGACAGGCCAGTGCTAAAGAAAAGGCAGGAAGACCTGAGCCTCTCAAACTCAGTTACTGTCCCAAAGTCATTAGCCACATGGAAGGAGCAGGAAGCCAGAAAAATATAAAGAAAATTTCTCTTCATGGAAACCAGAGGAATCCCCTCCCAATGCAATGCAATACTAAAGCCTATTGATTTTATGTCCAAAATATCTCTGACATTACCTTCTCTCCTTTTCTATTACTACTTCCCTGATTCAAGCTAACATCATCTCTCACCTAACCCTCTGCAATAGACTTCTCGCCATTTTAACTATGAAAACATCCATTTTTACCTCCTTTCAATCTTTTTTTCCATGCATCATCCACAGTGATATTTTCACAATGCTAATCTGATCATATTTTTTCTTTTCATCTTTTCTACTTCCTCTCTTAAGCATGGTTCTTAGCATAAAGACCCAAATTATTTGCCAAGTCCTCAATGCCTTGTAAAGCCTGGCTCCATCTACTGTTGCAGCCTCATTTTATACGTGTATGTATTAGTCAGGGTTCCCTAGAGGTACAGAACTAATAGTGTGTATATAAATATATATATTTACTAAGTATTAACTTACACGATCACATGGTCCCACAATAGGCTGTCTGCAAGCTTGAAGAGTAAGGAGAGTCAATCCGAGTCTCAAAACTGAAGAACTTGGAGTCCAACGTTTGAGGACAGGAAACATCCAGCGCAGGAGAAAGATGTAGGCTGGGAGGCTAGGCCAGTCTTGCCTTTTCACGTTTTTCTGCCTGCTGTGTATTCGCTGGCAGCTTATTAGATGGTGCCTACCAGATTAAGGGTGGGTCTGCCTTCCCCAGCCCACTGACTCAAATGTTCATCTCATTTGGTAACACTCTCACAGACACACCCAGGAACAATACTTTGCATCCTTCAATCCAATCAAGTTGACACTCGTATTAACCATCACAAGTCCATCCCTTGTCAACTTCAACCCATACAAAACTCCTGAGATGATATATAATCTTCAATAAGACAATGGTAACATCATAGTTATGCCTAACATAATACAGCTATCCTTTGCACAACCGAAAATGCACCAATCCCCAACCCAAATACTATTACATAAAGTTAACAATACTTAAAGACTGAAATAAAGTGAATGCATCTTATGTCACAGGATAAAGCAGAGAGGAAATAAAATGAAGATATTTTCTTAGTACAAGTGTATACATGCACAACCATCTTTTTAACAAAAGAAGGAGGAGATACTCATGACAGTTATAGTCCCTGTTTCTGCAGCTGGTCACATGGTCATAGCTGGTATTGATGACTACGGCCTTTTACTATCCATTCTGTATTCCCTTTGCCTTCAACAAGCACCTGAGCACGTAGTGGTTTTTTTCCTGGTGGAGTGACACAAACCTTCATTCCTGAGGGGTGTGGCTTATTTGTAGTCCCACCTGGATTGGGCTGTTGTTGTTTCCCATTGACCTTTATCACAGGGCATAGTAATACTAAGAGATGCCCTAATGATCTCCTGTATTCCATGCATACTCTTCCTTAACTCCATTGTGGAGTAATAGACTGCCCAGAGCATCCAGGTGGCAATCTTAACTTCCAGTTTAATGGAATTGTTATTGTGTCTCCTGGTGGCAGCGTTCCTCCCTCTGGAACTAAGACCTCTAGGCCAGCAGAAAGTAATGTCACGGGAACAGGAAGCAAAAATGTTGCTAGTAGGTCACCAGGGGTGATGGTGAGTGGTGCCACTTCCACTTCCACCCCTTGATTCCTGGACCCGTGAATCCTGGCTATGGGAGAAACAGTACCATATATTGGACGCTGATTCAGAGCATACACAGCCTTCTGGAAAACTTTGCCCCAGCCCTGCAAAGAATTGTCACCTAGTTGGCATTGTAATTGTGACTTCAAAAGGCCATTCTATTGTTCTATCAATCCAGCTGCTTCAGGATGTTGGGGGAACATGATAAGACCAGTGAATTCCATGAACATGAGCTCACTGCCACACTTCTTTAGCATAAAGTAAATGCCTTGGTGAGTGGAAGTCCATGTTGCTGAGCCCAAGTGTAACCTCCATCCCTGCCACCATGGCCACTTTGTTCATGGGCCCATTGGGTGATGACAGGGGTGGTTGGGGAAAGAGGCTGAGTGGCGTCCATAGAATGGGTCATCCTATCTACTTTATTATTAAAATCCTCCTCTGCTGAGGTCACCTGTTGGGGAGCACTTACATGGGATACATATATCTTCACAGTTTTTGACCACTCAGAGAGATCCATCCACATGCCTCTTCCCCAAATTTCTTTGTCAACAATTTCCCAATCGTGCTTCTTCCAAGTCCCTGACCATCCAGCCAAACTATTGGTTACAGCCCATGAATTAGTATATTATTGCGTATCTGGCCATTTCTCCTTCCATGCAAAGGGCACAACCAGGAGCATTGTTCGAATTTCTGCCCACTGGGAAGATTTCCCTTCACTGCTGTCCTTCAGGGATGTCCTAGAAGGGGGCTGTAGTGCTGCAGCTGTCCACTTTTGGGTGGTCCCTGCATATTGTGCAGAACCATGTAAACCAGGCCCTAGTCTTCTCTTCCTCTGTCAACTCACCATAGGGAACTCCCCATGAGGCCATCTATGCAGGGTAGGGAAGAGAAGGTATGGTGGCAGGAGAGGAGACCATGGGCATTTGAGTCACTTCCTCATGTAACTTACTTGTGCCTTCAGGATTTGTTTGAGCCCGATCATATATATGCCACTTCCATTTCATGATGGAATACTGCTGTGCACAACCCACTTTATAGCTAGATGGGTCAGAAAACACCCAGTTCATGATAGGAAATTCCAGTCACATGGTGACTTAATTACCCATAGTCAAAAGTTCAGTTTCCACCAAAGCCCACTAACAGGCCAACAGCTGTCTCTCAAAAGGAGAGTAGTTGTCTGCAAAAGATGGCAGAGCCTTGCTCCAAAATCCTAGAGGTCTCCATGTGATTCACTTATGGGGACCCGCCAAAGGTTCCAAACAGCATCACTATCTGCCACTGACACCTCAGGTACCATCTGATCTGCTGGGTCATATGGCCCAAGTGGCAGAGCAGCTTGCACAGCAGGCTGGACCTGTTGCAGAGCCTTCTTCTTTTCTGGACCCCACTCACAACTGGCAGCCTTTTGGGTCACTCGATAAATGGGCTGGAGTTACACACCCAAATGAGGAATGTGTTGCCTCCAAAATCCAAATAGGCCCACTAGGCGTTGTGCCTCTTTCTTGGTTATGGAAGGGGCCAAATGCAGCAAATTATCCTTTACCTTAGAAGGAATATCTTGACAGGCCCCACACCACTAGACTCCTAGAAATTTTACTGAGGTAGAAGATCCCTGAATTTTAGTCAGTTTTATTTCCCATCCTTGGTATGCAAATGTCTCACCAATAGGTCCAGTGTGTTTGCTACTTCTTGCTCACTTGATCAGACCAGCATACTGTCATCAATGTAATGGATCAGTGTGGATATCTTGCAGAAGCAAGAAACAATCAAGGTCTCTCTTAATAACATTATGACACAAAGCCTGAGCATTGATATACCCCTGAGGTAGGACAGTAAAGGTATATTGCTAGCCTTGCCAGCTGAAGGCAAATTACTTCTGGTGGGCCTTATGGACAGGAATGGAGAAAAAGGCATTTGCCAAGTCAATGGCTGGCATGCCAGGTACCAGGAGATATGTTAATTTCCTCAAGCAATCCAACCACATCCAGTACAGCAGCTGCAATTGGGGTCATCACTTGGTTAAGCTTACAATAACCCATTGTCATTCTCCAAGATCCATCTGTCTTCTGCACAGGCCAAATGGAAGAGTTGAATGAGGATGTGGTAGGAATCATCACCCCTGCGTCTTTCAAGTCCTTGATGGTGGCACCAATCTCCACAGTGCCTCCGGGGATATGATATTGTTTTTGATTTACTATTTTTCTAGGTTGAGGCAGCTCTAATGGGTTCCATTTGGTCTTTCCCACCATAGTAGCCCTCATCCTACCAGTCAGGGAGCCAATGTGAGGGTGCTGCCAGCTGCTAAGTATGTCTATGCCAATTATGCATTCTGGCACTGGGGAAATGACCACAGGATGAGTCCAGGGACCCACTGGACCCACTGTAAGTCAGACCTGAGCTAAAACTCCATTAATTATTTGACCTCCATAAGTCCCTATTTTAATTGGAGGACAACAATGACATTTTGGGTCCACTGGAATCAACATCAGCTCAGAGTCGGTGTCCAGTATTCCCCAAAATCTCTGATCATTTCCCTTTCCCCAGTGCACAGTTACACTGGTAAAAAGCCAGATGTCTCCTTGGGGAAGGATGGGAGAAAGATTCACTTCATAAATTGTCAGTAATGTAGCAGAGTCTTTCCTCAAGGGGACCCAGCCTCCCCTTCATTTTAGGGGTTCTGGATCTGTAAACTGGCTCAAGTCTGGAAATTGATTGAGAGACCATAATTCTCTGCTTTTATAATTCAAATTAGTCTTTTGTCCATTCCACCTAGAAGTTTTCTCCTTATATAAATTAAGTAGGAATGCAGTAGGCTTCCTATCAATTTCACTTCTAGGAACACCGTGATTAATTAGCTAACGACAGAACTCTACATGAGTCAGACTATTCCGATTGCTGCTTTGCCTCTGCTGTCCATTAGTGTAGCTACGCCCTCCTTGCCTTTGATGGTGGAGTGCTACAACTTGGCCCCTGCCACCTCAGAATCCAATTATTTATATTTAAATTTAAACTGTGGTTCCCACTGTTAGATCTGACATACAGAGAAGAGCAATTACAGGGCTCTTCAAAGATACAGGTGCTGCTCTCACAAATCTATTTCACAAGGCATTGGTCAAAGATATATCTTCTGAATGCTTCCAGCTGGAATGAGTAGGTCTAAAGTGACTAATTCACTCCACCATCCCAATCTCCTCAAGCCTTTGGATCCCTTCTTCTACATTAAACCAAGGGAGATCAGGCATTTCCAGCTCACTCACAGTGGGCCATCTTTCAATCCATGTTTCAGCTAACCAAGCAAATAAACTACGAGAGCCTTTTTTTTTTTTTTTTTTTTTTTGAAACAGAGTTTCACTCTTCTTGCCCAGGCTGGAGTACAATAGCGTGATCTCAGTTCACTGCAACCTCCACCTCTCGGGTTCTAGCCATTCTCCTGCCTCAGCCTCCCAAGTAGCTGGGATTACAGGTGCCTGTCACCATGCCTAGCTAATTTTTGTATTTTTAGTAGAAACAGGGTTTCACCATGTTGGCCAGGCTGGTCTTGAACTCCTGACCTCAAGTGATTCACCTGCCTTGGCCTCCCAAAGTGCTGGGGTTATAGGTGTGAGCCACTGCACCTGGCCCAAATAAATGCTTTAATTTTTTTTCTTTGAGATGGCTCACTTCAATCTCCACCTCCTGGGTTTAAGCAATTCTCATCTCTCAGCCTCCGAAGTAGCTGGGACTACAGGTGCATGCCAGCACATGTGACTAATTTTTTTATTTTTTGTAGAGATGGGGTTTCATGATATTGGTCAGGCTGCTCTCCAACTCCTGACCTCAGGTGATCCACCCGCCTCCGCCTCCCAGAGTGCTGGGATTACAGGCATGAGCCACCACGCCCAGCCAGAACCTTTTTTTCTTTTTTTTTTTGAAACGGAGTTTCACTCTTGTTGCCCAGGCTAGAGTGCAATGGCGCAATCTTGGCTCACTGCAACCTCTGCCTCCCAGGTTCAAGCGATTATCCTGCCTCAGCCTCCCAAGTAGTTGGGATTACAGGCACCTGCCACCATGTCCAGCTAATTTTTGTATTTTTAGTAGAGACGGGGTTTCACCATGTTGGCCAGGCTGGTCTTGAACTCCTGGCCTCAGATGATCCGCCCGCCTCAGCCTCCCAAAGTGCTGGGATTACAGGCGTGAGCCACTGTGCCCAGACTGCCAGAACCTTTTTTAACTCCCTGAGCTGCAATATTAAATGCAGAGTCCCTAATTAGGTGGGCCCAGATCAATAAATTCAGCCTGATCCAATTCTTTTTTCCTTCTACCATTATCCCATATCCTTGATATCCATTCCCATGCCTGTTCTTTGGATTTCTGTTGATATGAATTAGAGAACTCTCACGCAGTTCTTTTCAAGGGTGGTGCACCTCCTCATGGGTCACACTCTCAACCTCACTGCTAGGGGCTAGGGGCCTGCAGGCACTTTAGTCTAGTCATAGGTCCTAAAAGCAAACGGGGCTGTTGGGGGTGGCTTCTGAGGAAAATCAACATTATTTTGCCTGGCAACTGTCTCAGGGGAGGCCATCACTGTTCCCTCGGGCAATGGAAGGTTTATCTCCTCAGACAAAGGTGGAAAGGCTGAGGGCAGCATGGGTCAGCAAGGGGATGTTGCCACTACTGGGATGGGGAAGCTGTTTCTTCTGGCAAACAAAGTTCATCAGAGTTTACAAACTCAGTGTCCCCAGCTCCATCAGGGACCTCCCACACGTCCCCATTCCAAGTTTCAGGGTCCCATTATTTTCCAGTCAATGCCTTCACTTTAACAGTAGACACCTGGCCAGGCTGTGTATGCACCTTTCATTGCAGGTCAGCCACTCGCATGATAAAAGCTTGTGTCTGTTTTTCCACAATTTCAGTTCTTTCTCTACATGAGATAAGACTCTCACTTAAGGCAATCTTAGCAGATTTGAAGCTCAGTATCTGCCTCTAAAGCCAGGATACAGAATCCCTGAGTTCATCATTTTCTTTCATCACTTTTTCCACTGAACTTAGGAGTAACCAACCAGCTCCATTATGTTCCTTGGTTCAAAGGTATTATATATAGGGTCACTAATCTCCTTGCCTCTCATGAGCAGTGAATCAGGAGTGTCAAATGCATTTATTTTGCATAACTCTATAAGCAGTTCATGCCAAGGACTATCAGTGTTCTCCATACTATTAGAATTAGAGTCCTTAGCATTTTCAGGTCTAACCATATTAAGCAGCTAACTCCAGAAACCCCTAAACCAATGAAATAACTCCATCCTTAATATTCTGTTTCTCTCAAAACCCACTCCGGGTACCAAAATCTGTATTAATCAGAGTTCCCTAGAGGGACAGAACTAATAGGATATACATATGAGATATATATAATAAACTCCTATATGTGTATAGGAGGAGTTTATTAAGTGTTAACTTACACAATCACAAGGTCCCACAATAGGCTGTCTGCAAATTTGAGGAGCAAGGAGAGCCAGTTTGTGTCTCAAAACTGAAGAACTTGGAGTCTGATGTTTGAGGGCAGGAAACATCCAGCGCGGGAGAAAGATGTAGGCTGGGACGCTGGGCCAGTCTCAGCTTTTCACGTTTCTCTGCCTGCTCTATATTTGCTGGCAGCTGATTAGATTGTACCCACCAGATTAAGGGTGGGTCTGCCTTCCCCAGCGCACTGATTGAAACGTTAATCTCCTTTGGCAACACTCTCACAGACACTCAGGAACAATACTTTGCATCCTTCAATCAAATTGACACTCAGTATTAACCATCACAGGGTGCCCTTGCTTTTTAATCTCCAGTTACACTGGCCTTCTTTCAGGTTTTGAGTGCATCTAAATCTCTCCTGACCCAGGACCTGTAATATGCTGGCCCCTTACAGAAACTAATTACCTGACCAGGCACAGTGGCTCATGCCTGTCAGCCCAGCACTTTGGGAGGCCAAGGCAGGCAGATCACCTGAGGTCAGGAGTTCAGGATCAGCCTAGCCAACATGGTGACACTCCGTCTCTACTAAAAACACAAAAATTAGCCAGGCGTGGTGGTGCATGCCTGTAATCCCAGCTACCCGGGAGGCGGAGGCTGCAGTGAGCCAAGATTGCACCACTTCACTTCAGCCTGGGCGACAGAGCGAGACTCCACCAAAAAAAAAAAAAAAAAAAAGAGAGAGAGAAAGAAACGAATTTCCTTCTCCCAATTCATCATTAACTCCTGCTCACCCTTCTGGTCTAGGTCGATCATCATTTCCTTGGGGATGACTTTTCTGTGCTACCAAGTCCTTTCAAAGCGTCATGTACTTCTATTTCATGGCACTTTTTATACTTAAAATTTGTATTTACATGTGTGATTATTTGATAATTTCTGTCTCTTCCATTTGGCTCTAAGCTGTGTGAGGGAAGGCATTATGTCTCTCTTTCTTCACTAATACATATCCCTAGTTCCAGATACAGTAACTCGCCCATATTAGGTTATTTTTATTTTTATTTTTATTTTTTTCAGTATGTCACTCTGTTATCCAGTCTGGAGTGCAGTGGCATGATCACAGCTCACTGCAGACTTGATTTCCCAGGCTCAAGCAATCCTCCCACCTCTGCCTCCTGAATAGCTGGGACTACAGGAACATACCACCACCCCCGACTGATTGTTGTATTTTTTGTAGAGATGGGGTTTCACTATGTTGCTCAGGCTGGTCTTGAACTCCTGGACTCAAGAAATCCACTTGCCTTTGCCTCCCAAAGTGCTCTGATTACAGGCATGAGCCACCGGGCCCGGTCTCCAAGGTAGGTTCTTGATAAATGTCTGTAATATTGAAACACAGGGATTAGAGGGGGGTTAGACCTAGAGTGATGGGTTGTGAAGGTTTCACTGAAGAAGTGATCTTTAAGTGATAATTAAAGCATGACTAGAAGTAGTTAGGTTAAGAGGAGAGCAAAGCATTTCAGGCAGAGGAAACACTTGGGGAAACTTATGAGATAAGCAATAGCCTGTATAGTGAATCCCAGGAAAGGAAAGTTTCACAATGACTGGAGCTGAAAGAGAGACAGCTTGGGAAAGAATGTGGAATTTATCCTAAGGGGAAAGAGAAGCCTTTGGAGGGTTTTAAACAAAGTGTTGACATGGACAGATCTGCATTTTCTGGCTGCTGTATAAAGACTGGATTGTATGGGAGAAAAGAGGCCTAAATATGGGGAGACGTTATCATAGCCCAGGTAGATTATGGTAGTGGCAATGAGAATAGGGAAATGAACAGACTTGAGACATTCATGTCTAAGAGGTGGAAGGAATAGACTTCATGACTGATTAAATGTGATGATTGAGGGAGAGATTGGAGTCAGGAATGACTGCTGGGTTTTAACTTGGACAGCACTAGAGTGGATGGTGTGCTACTGAGACCGGGAACACTGGAAAGGGCTTGGAAAGGAAATTAGTTAGTTTTGGACAATTTAATTTTGAAATATTCTTAAGGCACCCAAATGAAGATATTCACAACATAACTGGAAATATGAGTCTGTCAGAAATAGGAGTAGTTCACGAGAGATCTGATATGGAAATAAAAATTTGGAATTTAGCATTTAAGTGGTAATTGAAACCCTAGGACACTTGGTAATAGATGAGATGTCTAAGGAGAGTATATAGAGTAGGAAAACACCTCAGGCAGTCTTGAGCAATTTCAACATATAACAGTCGAGGTGAAGGACACCACAAAGGAGACTGGGAAGAACTTAAGAGAGAAAGTGCAGAGAAACGGGGAGAGTGCTGTGCTGCACAAGTCAAAGGAATACAGCATTTTTAGGAGGAAGTATCCTCTTATATTGACATTCCATTTCTACCATCTACATCTTAGTTTCTTGGAGGAAGCTCACCTAAAATATTTTTCACCTACTGAGCCTTTTTTATTCCATTTTCCTGAAATGTCCGCCTTCCTTTCTCTGCTTTGAGAAAAAGAAAACAAAGTTTTATTCCATAACTATCTCTGAGAGCATCTTTCACATTTTACTGTATTCAGCTGTTTTCAAGACTGTCTTCCTTTTTGCATCATGACCAGTACAATGCCAGGCACACAGGGGGAATTGAATGAAAGTTAGTTGGAACATTCATTATGTATAATATTAAGAATATCTGTTATTTATTAAATGTTTACTGTTTCTGGGTACCTGTGCTACTATTGGGTTTAGAATAGCTTTTTAAAAGTCTTATAAAAAACCTGTGAGGGGTATGATTATCCCCATTTTATAGATGAGGACGCTGAGGCTAAGAAAGAAAAGCAACTTCTCTAAAGTCACACGGTAAGTTGCAGAGCTGCAGTTCACAAACAAGACTGCCTGATTCCAAAGTCCATGCTTTTAACCACCACCTCTCCCAAGAGAAGTAAACATTCACATTTTCCAGACATCTGTGGAAGAGACATTTTTGAACTGGCAGCTTTCCCAATTCATCTCAAATCATAGCACATAAGCAACAGCCTGCTCTCATTCCAAGAATGCTTTATTCTGGGTCTGACTGAGCCCCTACTGTGCTGCCTTCCCTACTTGCAAAATAATAGGTTTTTCATTTATCCACTCACCTAAGCTGCCTGTCTGAGCAGATTCTGGCTTCCTAACCAGGAGGTCTCTCTTCAGATCAGTACTCTAATTCCATTTTTCCCTTCCTAACAGTTCTTTGTCCCAATTGATTCATAGGATTACTTAAGAATCCTTTGCTTGAAGTGCCCATAGTGGTTTCTTATTAATCAACTCTTAGTGTTGAGCTATAGTCAGCATGATAGAATGGAAGCTTCACAGGGACAGGGACCTTGTCAATTTTGTTTATAGTATTGTGCCGAGGATCCTAAACAGTGTGATTCCTGGGACCCAGTAGGCACACAATAGATAATGGCTGACCGAATTAGTATGTCAGTGATGGAATCACAAACTTGGCTCTACAGCAATTTAGGTATCTTGTACTCTGGCACTTTGCAGAGAGAAATCATAAACTCATAGATGCCAGAGAAAAACTATTTCCAGGATGGTTTGCCTGAAGGCTCTGCAGGCCAATCTTTCAAGATACACGCAAACCTAAGGGTGGGTGAGGGGAGGCAGAGTAGGTTGCCTTGGGGAAGAGGGGAAATTCTTCACAAGTCACCATAGATAATTCACAAAGCAATCTGTCTTAAGGGTTATTTGTGTAAGTATTCTCCAATTATTTATCAAAAAAAAAAAGACAGCACACTTATAATAATAATAAGCCTAAAAATTCCTTATCTCAATAGTTAAGCTTCCAAAAACTAGGGTAAATGATGAATTCCAGCATCAAACCTTCTTCACTTTTAAGAGGCTGATTCATGAATCTGCTCTTATTTTCTGTTACTATTTCAACTATTCATCCTAGCAAGTATACTTGCAGGCATGATACTGATATTTGGCTACATGTATACTTTACACTTAGGGATAATGATTATTGTGGGATTTCTGGCCAGATTACTTATGATGGCTATATAGAGAATCTGTGCATTGACCTGGTTTAGGGAAGTATCTGGCACACGATTTCTTTTCCTATTAAAAAGTCACGGCCAGGCACAGTGGCTCCTGCCTGTAATCCCAGCACTTTGGGAGGCCAAGGCCGGCAGATCACGAGGTCAAGAGATCGAGACCATCCTGGCCAACGTGGTGAAACCCCATCTTTACTAAAACTACAAAAATTAGCTGGGTGTGGTGGTGTGTGTCTGTAGTCCCAACTACTCAGGAGACTGAGGCAGGAGACTCGCTTAAACCCGGGAGGTGGAGGTTGCAGTGAACTGAGATCACACCACTGCACTCCAGCCTGGCAACAGCAGAGAGAAACTCTGTTTCAAAAAAAAAAAAAAAAATTCACTATTTTTGGCCAGGTTTGGTGGCTCACACCTGTAATCCCAGCACTTCGGGAGGCTAAGGTGGGTGAACAACTTGAGGCCAGGAGTTCGAGACCAGCCTGGACAACATGGTGAAACCTTGTCTCTACTAAAAATACAAAAATTAGCCAGGCCTGATGGTGGGTGCTTGTAATCCCAGCTACTTGGGAGGCTGAGGCAGAAGAGTTTCTTGAACACAGGTGGTGGAAGTTGCAGTAAACTGAGATTGTACTACTGCACTCCAGCCTGGGCAACAGAGAGAGACTCCATCTCAAACAAACAAACAAAAAATTCACTATTTTTATAGTGATAGAAAGATTAACACTTTGTCTCTTTAGGGATATTGCAGGCAGAGCTCCTAATTCCATTTTGTTCCTTTTTGGGAAAGTCTCCTTGTCACAAGGAAACTTCTATCAGGGGCTATTACATGACCATTTCATTTTTATGCACGATGCAAAAAATTGTTGCTTTTTTTAAATTTTTTTATTATACTTTAAGTTCTAGGGTACATGTGCATAACGTGCAGGTTTGTTACATATGTATACTTGTGCCATGTTGGTGTGCTGCACCCATCACCTCGTCAGCACCCATCAACTCGTCATTTACATCAGGTATAACTCCCAATGCAATCCCTTCCCCCTCCCCCCTCCCCTCTCCCCGTGATAGGCCCCAGTGTGTGATGTTCCCCTTCCCCAGTCCAAGTGATCTCATTGTTCAGTTCCCACCTATGAGTGAGAACATGCGGTGTTTGGTTTTCTGTTCTTGCGATAGTTTGCTGAGAATGATGGTTTCCAGCTGCATCCATGTCCCTACAAAGGACACAAACTCATCTTTTTTTATGGCTGCATAGTATTCCATAGTGTATATGTGCCACATTTTCTTAATCCAGTCTGTCACTGATGGACATTTGGGTTGATTCCAAGTCTTTGCTATTGTGAATAGTGCCGCAATAAACATACGTGTGCATGTGTCTTTATAGCAGCATGATTTATAATCCTTTGGGTATATACCCAGTAATGGGATGGCTGGGTCATACGGTACTTCTAGTTCTAGATCCTTGAGGAATTGCCATACTGTTTTTCATAATGTTTGAACTAGTTTACAATCCCACCAACAGTGTAAAAGTGTTCCTATTTCTCCACATCCTCTCCAGCACCTGTTGTTTCCCGGCTTTTTAATGATTGCCATTCTAACTGGTGTGAGATGGTATCTCATTGTGGTTTTGATTGGCATTTCTCTGATGGCCAGTGATGATGAGTATTTTTTCATGTGTCTGTTGGCTGTATGAATGTCCTCTTTTGTGAAATGTCTGTTCATATCCTTTGCCTACTTTTTGATGGGGTTGTTTGTTTTTTTCTTGTAAATTTGTTTGAGTTCTTTGTAGGTTCTGGATATTAGCCCTTTGTCTGATGAGTTGATTGCAAACATTTTCTCCCATTTTGTAGGTTGCCTGTTCACTCTGATGATAGTTTCTTTTGCTGTGCAGAAGCTCTTTAGTTTAATTAGATCCCATTTGTCAATTTTGGCTTTTGTTGCCATTGCTTTTGGTGTTTTAGACATGAAGTCTTTGCCCATGCCTATGTCCTGAATGGTATTACCTAGGTTTTCTTCTAGAGTTTTTATGGTATTAGGTCTAATATTTAAGTCTCTAATCCATCTTGAATTAATTTTCATATAAGGAGTAAGGAAAGGATCCAGTTTCAGCTTTCTACTTATGGCTAGCCAATTTTCCCAGCACCATTTATTAAATAGGGAATCCTTTCCCCATTTCTTGTTTTTCTCAGGTTTATCAAAGATCAGATGGCTGTAGATATATGGTATTATTTCTGAGGACTCTGTTCTGTTCCATTGGTCTATATCTCTGTTTTGGTACCAGTACCATGCTGTTTTGGTTACTGTAGCCTTGTAGTATAGTTTGAAGTCAGGTAGTGTGATGCCTCCAGCTTTGTTCTTTTGACTTAGGATTGTCTTGGAGATGCGGGCTCTTTTTTGGTTCCATATGAACTTTAAAGCAGTTTTTTCCAATTCTGTGAAGAAACTCATTGGTAGCTTGATGGGGATGGCATTGAATCTATAAATTACCTTGGGCAGTATGGCCATTTTCACAATATTGATTCTTCCTATCCATGAGCATGGTATGTTCTTCCATTTGTTTATGTCCTCTTTTATTTCACTGAGCAGTGGTTTGTAGTTCTCCTTGAAGAGGTCCTTTACATCCCTTGTAAGTTGGATTCCTAGGTATTTGATTCTCTTTGAAGCAATTGTGAATGGAAGTTCATTCATGATTTGGCTCTCTGTTTGTCTGTTACTGGTGTATAAGAATGCTTGTGATTTTTGCACATTAATTTTGTATCCTGAGACTTTGCTGAAGTTTCTTATCAGCTTAAGGAGATTTTGGGCTGAGACAATGGGGTTTTCTAAATATACAATCATGTCATCTGCAAAGAGGGACAATTTGACTTCTTCTTTTCCTAACTGAATACCGTTTATTTCTTTCTCTTGCCTGATTGCCCTAGCCAGAACTTCCAACACTATGTTGAATAGGAGTGGTGAGAGAGGGCATCCCTGTCTTGTGCCAGTTTTCAAAGGGAAGGCTTCCAGTTTTTGCCCATTCAGTATGATATTGACTGTGGGTTTGTCATAAATAGCTCTTATGATTTTGAGATATGTTCCATCAATACTGAATTTATTGAGAGTTTTTAGCATGAAGTGCTGTTGAATTTTGTTAAAGGCCTTTTCTGCATCTATTGAGATAATCATGTGGTTTTTGTCTTTGGTTCTGTTTATATGCTGGATTACGTTTATTGATTTGCGTATGTTGAACCAGCCTTGCATCCCAGGGATGAAGCCAACTTAATCATGGTGGATAAGTTTTTGATGTGCTGCTGGATCCGGTTTGCCAGTATTTTATTGAGGATTTTTGCATGGATGTTCATCAGGGATGTTGGTCTAAGTTCTCTTTTTTTGTTGTGTCTCTGCCAGGCTTTGGTATCAGGATGATGTTGGCCTCATAAAATGAGTTAGGGAGGATTCCCTCTTTTTCTATTGATTGGAATAGTTTCAGAAGGAATGGTACCAGCTCCTCCTTGTACCTCTGGTAGAATTCAGCTGTGAATCCATCTGGTCCTGGACTTTTTTTGGTTGGTAGGCTATTAATTATTGCCTCAATTTCAGAGCCTGTTATTGGTCTATTCAGGGATTCTACTTCTTCCTGGTTTAGTCTTGGGAGAGTGTAAGTGTCCAGGAAATTATCTATTTCTTCTAGATTTTCTAGTTTATTGTGTAGAGGTGTTTATAGTATTCTCTGATGGTAGTTTGTATTTCTGTGGGGTCGGTGGTGATACTTCCCCTTTATCATTTTTTATTGCATCTCTTTGATTCTTCTCTCTTTTCTTCTTTATTAGTCTTTCTAGTGGTCTGTCAATTTTGTTGATCTTTTCAAAAAACCAACTCCTGGATTCATTGATTTTTTGGAGGGTTTATTGTGTCTCTATCTCCTTCAGTTCTGCTCTGATCTTAGTTATTTCTTGCCTTCTGCTCGCTTTTGAATGTGTTTGCTCTTGCTTCTCTAGCTCTTTTAATTGTGATGTTAGAGTGTCCATTTTAGATCTTTCCTGCTTTCTCTTGTGGGCATTAAGTGCTATAAATTTCCCTCTACACACTGCTTTAAATGTGTCCCAGAGATTCTGGTGTGTTGTATCTTTGTTCTCATTGGTTTCAAAGAACATCTTTATTTCTGCCTTCATTTCGTTATGTACCCAGTAGTCATTCAGGAGCAGGCTGTTCAGTGTCCATGTAGTTGAGCGGTTTTGATTGAGTTTCTTAGTCCTGAGTTCTAGTTTGATTGCACTGTGGTCTGAGAGACAGTTTGTTATAATTTCTGTTCTTGTACATTTGCTGAGGAGTGCTTTACTTCCAATTATGTGGTCAATTTTGGAGTAAGTGCGATGTGGTGCTGAGAAGAATGTATATTCTGTTGATTTGGGGTGGAGAGTTCTATAGATGTCTATTAGGTCTGCTTGCTGCAGAGATGAGTTCAATTCCTGGATATCCTTGTTAACTTTCTGTCTCGTTGATCTGTCTAATGTTGACAGTGAAGTGTTGAAGTCTCCCATTATTATTGTATGGGAGTCTAAGTCTCTTTGTAAGTCTCTAAGGACTTGCTTGATGAATCTGGGTGCTCCTGTATTGGGTGCATATATATATTTAGGATAGTTAGCTCTTCCTGTTGAATTGATCCCTTTACCATTATGTAATGGCCTTCTTTGTCTCTTTTGATCTTTGATGGTTTAAAGTCTGTTTTATCAGAGACTAGGATTGCAACCCCTGCTTTTTTCTGTTCTCCATTTGCTTGGTAGATCTTCCTCCATCCCTTTACTTTGAGCCTATGTATGTCTCTGCATGTGAGATGGGTCTCCTGAATACAGCAGACTGATGGGTCTTGACTCTTTATCCAGTTTGCCAGTCTGTGTCTTTTAATTGGAGCATTTAGTCCATTTACATTTACGGTTAATATTGTTATGTGTGAACTTGATCCTGCCATTATGATATTAACTGGTTATTTTGCTCATTAGTTGATGCAGTTTCTTCCTAGCCTCAATGGTCTTTACATTTTGGCATGTTTTTGCAATGGCTGGTACCGGTTGTTCCTTTCCATGTTTAGTGCTTCCTTCAGGGTCTCTTGTAAGGCAGGCCTGGTGGTGACAAAATCTCTAAGCATTTGCTTATCTGTAAAGGATTTTATTTCTCCTTCACTTATGAAACTTAGTTTGACTGGATATAAAATTCTGGGTTTAAAATTCTTTTCTTTAAGAATGTTGAATATTGGCCCCCACTCTCTTCTGGCTTGTAGAGTTTCTGCCAAGAGATCTGCTGTTAGTCTGATTTGCTTCCCTTTGTGGGTAACCCAACCTTTCTCTCTGGCTGCCCTTAAGATTTTTTCCTTCATTTCAACTTTGGTGAATCTGGCAATTATGTGTCTTGGAGTTGCTCTTCTCGAGGAGTATCTTTGTGGCGTTCTCTATATTTCCTGAATTTGAATGTTGGCCTGCCCTATTAGGTTGGGGAAGTTCTCCTGGATGATATCCTGAAGAGTGTTTTCCAACTTGGTTCCATTTTCCCCCTCACTTTCAGGCACCCCAATCAGACGTAGATTTGGTCTTTTTACATAATCCCATACTTCTTGCAGGCTTTGTTCATTTCTTTTTCTTCTTTTTTCTTTAGATTTCTCTTCTCGCTTCATTTCATTCATTTGATCCTCAATCGCTGATACTCTTTCTTCCAGTTGATCGAGTCGGTTACTGAAGCTTGTGCATTTGTCACGTATTTCTCGTGTCATGGTTTTCATCTCTGTCCATTCATTTATGGCCTTCTCTGCATTAATTATTCTGGTTATCAATTCTTCCACTCTTTTTTCAAGCTTTTTAGTTTCTTTGCGCTGGGTACGTAATTCCTCCTTTAGCTCTGAGAAGTTTGATGGACTGGAGGCTTCTTCTCTCATCTCGTCAAAGTCATTCTCCATCCAGCTTTGATCCGTTGCTGGTGCTGAGCTGCATTCCTTTGGAGGGGGAGATGTGCTCTTATTTTTTGAATTTCCAGCTTTTCTGCCCTGCTTTTTCTCCATCTTTGTGGTTTTATCTGCCTCTGGTCTTTGATGATGGTGACGTACTGATGGGGTTTTGGTGTGGGTGTCCTTCCTGGTTGTTAGTTTTCCTTCTAACAGTCAGGATCCTCAGCTGTAGGTCTGTTGGAGATTGCTTGAGGTCCACTCCAGACCTTGTTTGCCTGGGTGTCAGCAGCAGAGGCTGCAGAAGATAGAATGCTGCTGAACAGCGAGTGTACCTGTCTGATTCTTGCTTTGGAAGCTTCCTCTCAGGGGTGTACTCCACTGTGTGAGGTGTGGGGTGTCGGTCTGCCCCTAGTGGAGGATGTCTCCCAGTTAGGCTACTCAGGGGTCAGGGACCCAGTTGAGCAGGTGTCTGTCCATTCTCAGATCTCAACCTCCGTGTTGGGAGATCCACCGCTCTCTTCAAAGCTGTCAGAATTGTTTGCGTCTGCAGAGGTTTCTGCTGCTTTTTGTTGTTGTTGTTTAGCTGTGCCCTGTCCCCAGAGGTGGAGTCTACAGAGACTGACAGGCCTCCTTGAGCTGCTGTGAGCTCCACCCAGTTAGATCTTCCCAGGGCTTTGTTTACCTACTTAAGCCTCAGCAATGGCGGGCGTCCCTCCCCCAGCCTGGCTGCTGCCTTGAAGTTAGATCGCAGACTGCTGTGCTAGCAATGAGGAAGGCTCTGTGGGCGTGGGACCCTCCCGGCCAGGTGTGGGATATAATCTCCTGGTGTGCCTGTTTGCTTAAAGCGCAGTATTGGGGTGGGAGTTACCCGATTTTCCAGGTGTTGTGTGTCTCAGTTCCCCTGGCTAGGAAAAGCGATTCCCTTCCCCCTTGGGCTTCCCAGGTGATGCGATGCCTCCCCCTGCTTCAGCTCTCGCTGGACAGGCTGCAACAGCTGACCAGCACCGATTGCCTGGCACTCCCCAGTGAGATGAACCCAGTACCTCAGTTGATAATACAGAAATCACCTGTCTTCTGTGTTGCTCGTGCTGGGAGCTGGAGACTGGAGCTGTTCCTATTCGGCTATCTTGCTCCGCCCCTCTGCTTTTTTTGTTTCTAGTGCTTCTTTGCAACATTTTTTTCACATTAGTCAGATTGGTTATCACTGCTCATTTCCAAAGCCTACTGCCAAACTCATCAATTTCTATTCCCAACCTTTAGGCATTTGGTTTTTTCGCCTTTTCACTAAAAGAAATATCCCATATGCATTTGTGCACATTTTAAATTTTTTTTAGGCTAACAACAGAAGAGAAAAGAACACGTATATGTCTGTCTTTTCCTCTTTATTACTGTTTAGTATTCTCTTCTGGTGGTGCCCTGAAAGACAGAATATTCTATCCCAGAATCATAATTTCATATGGGATTTCCTAGTATACTCAAAACAGACATAATGGTAGAAAGAAACTTTTACGTTTCTATCTCCCGTTAAAGCAAATGTGATTCCTATCTTTACATTCTCTCTTTCTTCCCCTTCCTGGGGTGTGTGTGTGTGTGTGTGTGTGTGTGTGTGTGCACACAACTGCAGATATTTGAGTATTATGTATCTGATGTATCTCTTTAAAGAGGATAAAGAGATACACTTCCATTTGATGCAACATGATACATTATTTAATATGTACATATTTTCTAATAATCTGTTATCCAAACTGTGGGTGAGATAGCAATTTAGCATTCATCTTTAATGAAAAGTCATTGTGAAAGTTTATTGAATTTCAAAGAAAGAAAATACCTAAACCTATTATCTGACAGCATACTAGATAACTGTGAACATTTCCTTGGGCCCTCAGGTCTCTAGTTATAGATCCTACGAATTCAGTGTTGGCCACACACCTCTCCCAACATTTAATAACCACAGTAGGCTGGGTGCAGTGGCTCAAGCCTGTAATCCCAGCATTTTGGGAGGCTGAGGTGGGCAGATGACGAGGTCAGGAGTTTGAGACTAGCCTGGCCAAAATGGTGAAACCCCGTCTCTACTAAAAATACAAAAATTAGCCATGTGTGGTGGTGCATGGTTGTAGTCCCAGTTACTCGGGAGGCTGAGTAAGGAGAATCGCTTGAATTCGGGAGGCAGAGGTTGCAGTGAGCCGAGATCGCACCACTGCACTCCAACTTGGGCAACAGAGCAAGACTCTGTCTTGGAGAAAAATTATATGTGTACATATATATGTATCTCCACAATAAAAAGGAGGAACGTGACATGGGTCAAGCTTGAAAATGGACACTTGCAATGAGGGCACCTTGATTATTAATGGTCAAGTGATGTGTGGCTGATATGAGTCACCTATGCTTGGGAAGTGCACAGTCCTCTGAGGTCTGCAAGTGATCAGTGTTAGAGCCTGTGGGAGGACGTTGCATATTCAGACATGTAAACCTGAAAGCATGGATCATGTATATTTGGACTATTGTATATTCAGTGCCATTTGACACCTCACACCTGAGTTAAAGGGTCTCAATAGATAGCTGTTGAATGAATGGGTGAAAAATGTCTTGGCATGTCTGACAAAATGGTGGAGCAGATGCCATAGAAATCTGAGTGCTCAAGAGATTAAAGAAACTTCTGGGAGATGAGATGTGTTCAGAGAAAAAAGAGGACTGTGTCTGTCTGCCTGTACTATTGACATGTGCTAGAGAAAAATTACACAATGATATGGAAGTTGTATTACCATAGATTCTTGGTCCCCAATATCAACAAAACCTCCAGCTCTATTCAAATGCCAAGAGTTCTGGGTCTGGGTTCTCCAGCAGCTATTTCAAACCTACTCCACCTTCTTCAAGCCTTCTGCCAATCTATTTTAGGTCATTTATGTGGAAAGCTTTGCTGCCAATCTTACCAATAAAATAGACAGCATTTGAGCAAAGAAATAGCTCATCTGCTGGATACCCCATGTTGAAATATGTAAAACGGGAGTGTTATCTGTCTGTCCAAGTGTACTCTGAATATTCTTCCTATTCCACCACTACAAGAAACTCTCTCATTCCATTCTCTCTCTTTAAAAAAATTTTAAAGAATTTTATTCAAACTATTGTATATTGTAACAATAAATAGTACTATTTAAAGCGCACAATTTCATAAGTTTGGACATGTAGCTACACTTGTATATGTGTATACATATATATACACATATATATGTATCTGCACATATATCTGCCTGTATTAGACAGATCAAATGGCTGTCAAGAATCCCAGAGATTCCTGGAATCAGTGCTACGATTCTGGAATTTCCAGCTAGTCACAGAGCCTAGAATTATTCCCTGTATATTTATTTAAGCTGGAGAAATCAAGTAACAGCAGTGAATCCATCACCATAATCAAGAAAATAAACATATCACGCCCAAACAATTCCTTATTTCCTAATATAAAACCCTTACCCTCATACCTGCCTCATCTTCCTCCACAACAGGCAACCACTGATTTGTCATCTGTCACTGCAGATTAGTTGCATTTTCTAGGGTTTTGTATAAAGACAACCACACAGCATGTATTCTGTTTGGTAGGCTGGCTTTACATGTTAATCTATTGATGGGCATTCATGTTGTTTCCAGTTTTTGACTGTTACCAATAAAGCTGCTATAAAAATTCCTGTAGAAGTCTTTGTGTGCATGTGTATTTCTTTTATCTTGAGTTAATACTTAGCAGTAAAAGGGATGAATCACGTTCATTATAGGGTGTGTATTTTTAACTTGTAAAGAAACTGCCAAGCTTTTTCCTAAAGTGGTTGTACTATTTTACATTCCCATAAGCAGTATGATAGAGTTCTAGTTGTTATACATCCTTGCCGACACTTGGTATCGTTGGTCTTATTATTTTTAGCCATTCTCATTCAGATGTGTAATGATATCTCATTTGGAGTTTTAATTTACATTTCTCTAATGACTAATGAGTATTTTTCATGTGCTTTTTTTGACATCATTATTTTTTTTGGCGAAGTGCCTGTTCATGCTTTTGTCCATTTTTTTATCAGGTTATATATTTACTTATTGTGTTTTGAGAATTCTTTATATATTATGGATACAAGTCCCTTATCAGTTGTGTAATTTGCAAATACGTTTTCCTAGTCTGGGGTTGTCCTTTCACTCTCTGACTCTTTCAAGGAGCAAAAATTCTAAATTTCGAAGTTGATTTTATCAACCTTTTCTTTCATGAATTGTGCTTTTGGTGTCATTTCTCAAAAATTTTTGCGTAGCCCAAGCTCACAAAGATTTGCTCCTAAATATTTTTTGGTCTAGGTTTTAGATTAGGTCTATAAGTCGTTTTGAGTTAATTTTAGTATATGAATCAAATTTCAATTTCTTACATATGGATATTTAATTTTTCCAGTATCATTTGTTGAAAAGACTATCCTTTCTCTACTGAATTGCCTTTGCACCTTTACTGAAGTTTAATTGACCACGTAATTGTGGGTCTGTTTCTGGACCCTCTATTTTCTTTTATTGATCTATTTGCCTATCTTAATGTCAATACCACACTATCTTGATCACTATTTTCCATGCTGGCCATGTCATAGATCACCTGCCAGACTATGGATTAGTTTCCTTTGGATCAGGTGCCCATCCAGTGTCCAGTCAGCTGCAGCTAAGTGTTGGGGAGATAAGTTTTGTAGAGTGCAAAGCAGGACTGCTGAGCACTACCTCTCCATGCAAGCTGAGGGCAGGGCAGCTTCCTGTAACATATGCCATGATTATGCAGGTACAAACTGCATAAATAACCTACTCTTCTCTCTGCATCCAGTTTTACCTCTTCAATAAATTGTATATATCTCAAAAGGGCAAATTTTATCATTTAATTTCCTTTTAAGATCCCTCAATGGATTCCCATTGCCCTTAGGATCAAGTCCAAGTTCCTTGTTCTTAGCAATCCAGCTTCTGCTTCTCTTTCCAGTTTCATTTCTTACTATGCTTACTCTTACCACTTCTTGCTTATATGCTCTAGTTTTGTGAATTACTTACCATTCCCTAAACATGGCATACTCTCTTGTACTTCTTAGACTTTTTTCATGTTTCTCTCTGCAAAGAATTTATTTACCCCTACTCTTTCCCCCCAACTAGCTTTTAAAAGTCTTTTAGATCTTCACCAGGCTCAGTGGCTCACGCCTGTAATCCCAGCACTTTGGGAGGTCTAGGTGAGTAGATCAGTTGAGCCCAGGAGTTCAAGTCCAGCCTAGGCAACATGGCAAAACCCCAACCCTACAGAAAAATTTAAAAATTAGCTGGGTGTGGTGGTGTGTGCCTATAGTCCCAGTGACTCAGGAGGCTGTCATGAGGATTGATTGAACCTGGGAGGTCGAAGCTGCACTGAGCTGTGATCATGCCACTGCACTCTAGCCTGGGTAACAGAGATAGAAGCTACCTTTAAAAAAAGGGAAAAAAAGTATTTTATGTTTTCTCTTAGATATGACATCAATTTAATTTAACAAATTTTTATTAAGCAACTAATATGAGCTAAGAAATGCACTGCACTGTAAGAAGCAAGATTAATAGGGCCCTTATCTTCATGTAGTATAGAGTCTCGAGGAGGAGGTAGTCATTACACAAGTAATTATAGTAAAATCCACATGTACAATCATGTAGAAATAACATGGTGAAATTATGTTCCCTGACAATGCAAAACCAATTTTAATACATCTGGCTATTAATCCTGCCCTCTCCCCAATTCCCATTTTCAATGTGGTGGGCTAAAGTTCTGATCTTGGAGGGGAAGACAAGGTGAAGTGGGCCCCTGCATTCCCAGTATTCTCCCAACCCAATCTGCCTATATTAGATCAAATGGCTGTCAAAAATCCCAGGGATTCCTGGAATCAGTGCTACGATTCTGGAATTCTCAGCTAGTCATGGAGCCTAGAATTATCCCTGGTATATTTATTTAAGCTGGAGAAGTCAAGTACCAGCAGACTGCTCCGAACTCTAGCTGAGACCAGGATGGATTTTGGTCACACAGCCAGACACGGTGCTCTCCAGCAAACTATGCGGGATCACTCCAGTCATTTCATTAACCTCCTAATAATATGACCTTGTAATTTGTGAAACTGAATTTTTAGATTCTATTTGTTCCGTTATAGTGGGGTTTATGTACACATGAGGTAAGTATAACAAAAGAGGAAGCACTGAGTGCTTTGTGAGTATGAGGTAAGAGCGTGAGAGAAAGTAGCTCTGACAGAAGCCCAGGAGAATCCAATCAGCCAATTACATTAATTAGGACTGCTGAAGGATCAAGGCAGGCCCACAACGGTGAATTTAAAATGCAGGCGGGGCTGGGCATTATGGCTCATGCCTGTAATCCCAGCACTTTGGGAGGCCGAGGCGGGTGGATCACTTGAGGTCAGGAGTTCAAGACGAGCCTGGCCAACACGGTGAAACCCTGTCTCTACTGAAAATACAAAAATTACCTGGGCATGGTGGTGCACACCTGTAATCCTAGCTAATCTGGAGGCTGAGGCAGGAGAATTGCTTGAACCCAGGAGGCAGAGGTTGCAGTGAGCCGAAATTGCGCCATTGCACTCTAGCCTGGGCAACAGAGTGAGACTCCATCTCAAAAATATAAAAATAAAAAATAAAAAAATGAATGTACAGGCAGGCATATGCCAAGAAGGAAAGTATATATGTAAATATATGTACACACACTTATGTATATTTATATATAAATATACATACATAATATAAACATGTGTATATATGTAATTTATATATATTATATACACACATGTCATATATGTATATACAAATATTTGCATTTATATATGCATATATTGTGGTTATCTATTTACATACACATATGTGTAGATTATATATGCATAGACAAATATATGCATTTATATAAAAATCATCTATATATACATATATAATATGTATACATAATAGACAATCACAAATTGACCTACATTTGGGTAATCTATAAAATTGAGCAAAGGATTGTTGATATTAGTTATCCAAAACTAAGGAAATTAAGCAAAGGTATATTTAACTGAAACTTGAAGAATGAGTAGGAATTAGTCCAGGTGAAGGAGTGGGAAGATGGTTCTAGGCAGAGAAGGCATACTCCAGAAGCCTTCCCTGGTCCACTAGACTGGGTTAGGACTCCCTCTTAGTGTTCCCAAGGTCCTACTGGATGCTTACTTTTAGCCCACCCTTATCACATGTGTCACAATGGTTTTTTCCTTTATCTCCCCTCATTAGACTGTAAGCTCCTTGAAGATACAGAAAGAGTAATTAGGGCCCAGTAGCATATCAATTCTCTCCATGTGAAGTAGAGCAGAGGGACTAGGGAAAGACTGTCTCTGGGCAGAGGATTGGGAAAGGTAACTACGCAGAAGAATTAGAAACAGGCTGATACAGACTCATGGGGTCAAGGATTGCTTTAAAGAAGAAGTATCTTTGTCAGAAGAAAATGGCACTCTTTCTTGCAGATGGATTCAGCCCTGCACTAGGGGGCATGAGCTGGTGGGTAAGGAACAGGTTGAGTTTCAGCCTCCATTCACCTACTTGGCATCTTTGTACTGTGCACAAACTCCACAACTATACATAGTGACCCTGTGGATTTTTCTCTGTAGTCTCTACAGTGACTATTATAGAGCCCAACACATATTAAGTAAATATTTAGAAAATAGTCCATAAAACTAAAAGCCTTGACTAGAGACTCCAATAATGGCTTACTTAGTACCGTATGTATTCTAGATTGTTAGCTATGGCCATATTGGTGCCTGGCAATAAAATGGTGCTGCCATGTGGAACGCAGTTGTTGCCATCAGAAGGCTCATCAGTAGCCACAGCAGATGGCTTGCCAAATCAGACAGGGAATGAGGTAGCTAACAGGACCTGTTCCTAAGTACAAATGCCCCCTTAAGAGACTTTGCAGGCATTTTAAGGGTCCTGCAGTAAAAAAGGATGACAAAACCCAGTGAAATCTGGGTTACTTTATTTTTTAGTTTTGGAGATGGAGTCTTACTCTGTTGCCCAGGCTGCAGTACAGTGGTACAATCTCAGCTCACTGCAACCTCTGCCTTCCGGGTTCCAGTGAGTCTCCTGCCTCAGCCTCCTGAGTAGCTGGGATTACAGACGCCCGCTACCACACCTGGCTAATTTTTGTATTTTTAGTAGAGACAGGGTTTCACCATGTTGGCCAGGCTGGTCTTGAACTCCTGACCTCAGGTGATTCGCCCGCCTCGGCTTCCCAAAGTGCTGGGATTACAGGTGTGAGCCACTGCACACAGCCAAGTCTGGGTTACTTTAGAAGCTAAGAATACATTTGCGGATGAAGTATCCTCCAGTGTCCTCTATCCCTTGGGAACTTAGCTCAATTACGACAGCCTGATCAGAATATGAATTGAGGAAAATAAAGCTTGACATAGTTTTTGAACTTAAACTCTCTAAGTAATGATGTAGTGGGGCAACTACTAACTTGATGAAAGTCAATTTACCAAAACAGAAGTAAGGGAGTTTAAAGAAATGTCATGCAATTATCGTATTCCATTAGATTCTAAGATACCACTGAAAGATGTGCCATTATTTTATGAACCCCTACGAAAGAAAAAACTGCTAATTACAAATTATGATTGTAAGACACAATTTGAAATGTTACAACATTTTTTAGAAAGTGTCATTGAATTGATGAAATATGAATTATAAATACTTCATCTTCTTGTGGTTTGTATGTTATAAATCTTAAAAGAAATATTTTAACTCTTAAAAGAGTTATTGTCCTGGGGTGAAAGCAGACTAAAGAGTCCAAATTCCCTTGAGAGGTACATCATCACGGCGGAGTACAGTTTGCTAGCAAAGTTTCATGATCCCATCTGCTGAGATCATATTTATCTAATTCTATGCTCGTCAAGAAAATAAATTGGTGTTTCTAGCATCCTTCTCTACAAAGAGGGAATGTGCTGACCGGTCTGCTTAGGTATTCCATTATGCTTGGCAGTCAAAACTTTTATTGTGAATTAATATATCAGCATTTGATTTACTCATTAATCTCTTATACGTTTCATCTAACTGAGCTTGATCAACTCCAGTTCAACTGATTCTCAGCCTGCAAAGCTAAGAGCCAAACTCTGGAGGAAAATGATACCACAGCATCATCAACACTAGGTGAGGCACCAGTTGAACAATGAGCTGATCTCTTTCTTTGTCAGTTTTAACATGCAAGTTTCATGTGCATGTGAACTCGCAACTTTTGATCCATTCCACCATAAAATATTTGAGAGCTGAGTGTGTTCTATTTACCTTCACATCCTTCAGGGGGCATGCATAATGATACGCTGAGTAGCATAGCAAATGTGTTCTTGAATATTAGATATAATTTTCATTAAATATGTGTATACTAAATCTATTTTGTACTATGTTTTATGAGGCTTTGTTTTAATTGAGATTTGGAGAACTTTATTATCTATTTCCTTATCTCTTCCATTCCCTGGTAAATTGAGAGTTGATTGTACCTTTTTGTCTAGCTCTTTCCTTGAAGTATAAAAGCTATTGAATAGCTTCAAGGAACTGTTTTACTCATCTTTTTCTGACAGTGCCTAGTACAGTACCTTGCATAGAGTAAACGATCAATGAATGTTAGTTGAACTGAATGGAATTATTTATTGCATACCTGCTATGTGTAAAGTTCTGTGCTCAGGTCAGCATGGGACAAAAATAAGTATAAAACTTGGTTGCTGTTTACATCATCTCTCTTTCTACTCCACACATCCTCCCTACCCCCACTCCAATGAACAAACATACTGAACTATTTGCAGTTCCACAAGAGTGACTTGCTTTACAGTTTTGGTATTAGGAGGTTGATCCAGAACTAGTGGGATACTGAGCAAAATCCACACTTGATTTGACTTTATTACTAGTAGATTAATGTTTCATTTCTTTCTTTTTGGTTGGAATTATGAAGTATTGGAATGAGGAGAATTATTTGTTTTTATTCAAGACTGAATTGCATTTTGTTTTTGAGCAAGTCATTTGAGACCACAACTTACTTTATGTTTTTTATCAGGTAATTCCATTCACTGGTAATCTGGTAATAACTAATGGATTCATATACTGTGTAAAATATGGTCAGATTTTAACATATTAACAGTAACCACATTATTAAAAAGTCAAAAAATAACAGATGCTGGTGAGGTTGCAGAGAAAAGAGAACACAAATACACTGTTGGTGGGAATATAAATTGGTTCAACTGTTGTGGAAAACAGTGTGACAATTTCTTAAAAAGCTGAAAACAGAACTACCATTCAACCCAGCAATCCTATCACTAGGTATGTGCCCAAAGGAATATAAATCATTCTATCATAAAGACACATGCATATGTATGCTCATTGAAGTACCCCTCACAATAGCCAAGACTTGAATCAACCTAAATGCCCATCAGTGGTAGACTGGATAAAGAAAATGTGGTATGTATACACCACGGAATACTATGCAACCATGAAAAGAATGAGATCACATCCTTTGCAGGAATACGGATGGAGCTGGAGGCCATTATCCTTAGCAAACTAATTCAGGAATAGAAAACCAAATGCTGCATGTTCTCTTATAAGTGGGAACTAAATGATAAGAACACAGGGACGCAAGGGAGGGAACAACACACACTAGGGCCCACCTGAGGGTGGAAGGTGGGAGGAGGGAGAGGATCAGAAAAAAATAACTACTGGGTACTAGGCTAAGTAACTGGGTCACGAGATAATCTGTTCAAAACCCCTGTGACATGAGTTTACCTGTATAACAAACCTGCATATGTACTCCTGAACCTAAAATAAAAGTTTCAAAATAACAGCAACAACAAAAACCAGTAGCAGCATCTTGCTTTTTCTTTCTTTAAAACATTTACCAGGTGTATTCATTGGAGCATCATTTTATTCACAATGTATTATGAATTTTCTCCCAGAGTCAAACTGTTTTCCACATCTTGACTTTCATTCTCAACTGCGATTTCCTTAAATATTTTGGCATTGAGCCACATAACTCGTCTTTGGATTTTTCCAGTACCTGTATTTTTTTTTTTCTGTCCATAAGTTTATTGTCTTTATCTGAAAAATCCTCATAGAAAATTGTTTGGTTTAGCTCTCAGCAGCTCACTCCTGAACTCTGAGGAAGTTTGCCTTCATTGAGCTACCCAATCTTTCTTCTGAGCAAGAGACATTTTGGGATGGTTCCACCTCTTCTTTTTAACTTCTTTCTTGGGCTTCTTTTCATAGACTAGACTCTCTCATATAGCAGCATGAGCTTTCTCATACAACTCCTCCATCATGTCTGGAGTTACGCTGTTCTTTATGTATTGAGAGAACTGTTTCTTGAAGCATCTTCATCTTATTCCGTTAAGTAGCACATGTAATCTGAAACATTCTGGCCCATGATGTGCTTCTGGTGTACTTCTGCATTACATTTCTTGCTTTCAGAATCATAACCAGGGAATTATTTAGTACTGTGAGGGACAGACAAGCCTTCATGCACAGCTCCCTTCAGGGCACCAAAACCTTTATTGCCAGTGATAGTTCTGGCAAGACCTGCATCCTAATTGCAGGTAAAGGCACCTGGCTGACCATCAATGCTTACCACATTGTAGTTATCGCCAGTCGCCTCCACTTGGCCTTCATAGATCTTGTCCATGCCAAACCTATTGAGAAGCCTGCGGGCCAGCAGCAGGCCAGTACAATACGCTGCAGCATTAATTTGTCAGGTCAACCTTCACACTGTATTTTGGCAGTTCGTGTGCATATGCCGTGCAGACTATCATATCTCCCTCTATACGGGCATAAGCAATCTGACAAATGATATCTCTGTTTGTTACACGAACTATCATCCTGTATTTGGGTGTGTTGTATTTATTTTTATCCTGTATCACCAAGCGTTTCTGAGCATAGTAATCAGTTTTACCCTCTTGTCATCTTCTAAATCTCACTTGGTATCTCTTAAAGTAGGCCTTATTCTTAATAACTTTTACAAACCACATCCTGCAGAACAGAGACCCGCGTCTGCGGCTCAACAGAGACCTTACGTGTATTTTTTTTTCTTTTTGCATTACTTTATTCAAGTTTTCTGTCATTATGTTTCTCCTATTCATAGACAGTTTTTGAGATCTATTTTGTTTGTACAGCGTTTCATCAACTATTACTACTTCTGCTATTATAATTACTGTGATTACTTTTACTGCTATTATGACTTCCACAGTATTACACTTCAGTTGCTGAGTTCTAGCGTAAAAAGCAGCTTCATTAGTGAGACACGTTTCTGATCATGGCTGAGTTCTGAGTGGTTCTATTTGCTTGTGTGTTTTGTCTGCGCGTTAGTCAGTGGTGCACATTTATGACAGTTATTTTCTTAGTAACTGCTTTTACAGTGATATAATGTGAGAATTTCCATAGTGCATAATATTTTTGTTCTAAGTCCAATAGTAAACTGAGAATGTCCAATTTTAATGGATTCTGCAAATGAAATGATCCAAAGTGCACCCCTTCCCCATTGACTGCAAATGTATACGTATTTATATTTTATTGTTTACACATTCATATAAATAAAAAAGGAAGATTTGCATTTTCTTTTTTTTCTTTTTTTTTTTTGAGACGGAGTCTCTCTCTGTCTCCCAGGCTGGAGTGCTGCGGCGAGATCTCGGCTCACTGCAAGCTCCACCTCGCCAGTTCACGCCCTTCTCCTGCCTCAGCCTTCTGAGTAGCTGGGATAAAGAACCCAAAGAACTGTGTGACTTTGAGAAAATCACCTTACTTCTTTTTGTCTCATTGGGTTATAATGAAATCAAACAAGTTAGAACAATGTCTGGTAAACAGTAAGCGCTCAAGTGTTAGCTATTAAGTAATAAAGCAATTAATGTGTTTAGTCAAATATTTGTTGTTTGGAATCTGTTTGCTGTTGCCGAAGGCATCATTCTATAGGAAAGAGAATGTTTCTCATTCTTCTCAAATAAATGCAGTTATGGTATATTCTTCTGAATGTCAATAACATCTTGAGGGTTTGGAGGGCCACAGTAATGACAACTGTACAACTAAAGAAAACTTTTTTATTTTTAATTTTTTAGATGAGTAAACAGAGGTTCAGAGAAGCCAAATAATTAAGGCGGGACCAGTAGATTTCTCAAGAACTCTTGGTTAATCTTAAACACGTTAGCAGTTTCTTGTTGGCTCAGTCGAAAACCAAAATAATAGCCCACTCAGTGTTTCTCTGCCCCCAGGATCCTGTGGTGAAGGCTTGTTAAAAATGAAAATTTCCAGAACCCTCTCAGGACTGATTCTCTGAAGGGTTAACCAGCATCTTAGGTGCTTCTTATATAACTTTAATTCGTAGAACCATGACACTTTCAGTAAGGCAGGGAGAGAGTATCTTCAGAGAGTCAAACTGGAGCAAACCTCGGCCACCTTTTAGGGCAGGCTGTCCGGGTAACTGAGATGTCACACTTGATGCTCTGCCTGGCCATCAAGCAACTCCCAACCATCTGCCCCCTTAAGATCCTAAAACCTTCCCTCTGCCATTACTCCACAGTTGTGATTGGCAAATATTGCATTCTTCGGCTGTTTTCCTCAACAGGAAGAAATAACAGAGATTTTTGCAAGCTCGTGATCATGGAACTCAAACCTGGGCCTGTTCCACCTTAAAGGGCCTAGGCATGCCTAGTGCTTGGGTCTTGCAGAGTTTGGGCACCACCATATTTGGAGCGTGCCTACTTTGGGGCGGGAACCTCCTTGGGAGTGATTAGGTCAGCGCTGGGGGAGGTGACCTTGTTTGGTTTCTGGCACCCGAGAACAGTGGTGCACTGTTTCCGCTGCCCCCGTTTGTCTAATTGGCCCAGACGCTCCACCAGTGCGAAGCTTTCCGGGAGCTCCTCGCTGGCCACCCCCGCGGCCCGCAGCCCGGCAGAGGCGGGAAAGCAGCGCGCCTGCGCCGTGGGAACCGGGGCTGGAGGCGAAAAGCGGGGAGCGGAGGGGGGCCGCTGGAGCCGAGTAGCGTACAGAACGGCGTGTGACGCGGGGACGCCGCGCGCTCCCAACGTCGCCCCGGTTTGACGCACACGGCACCAAACTGTGAGTTTCAGGGGTTATTTGGTCAGATTCGCCGGGACCCGAGTGGGTTTCGGGCCTCTGGGCTGTGGCAGCGGCGGGACTGAGGGTGGCGGAAGAACTTGGGGGACCCGGCCTCCGGCTCTCGAGCCCGGGGAGCTACGCCCTAGGCTGGGTCCCAACCATCCAAAAGGACGCATTTTGCCGCACAGGCTAAGATGGCGGCGGCGGCCGAGGAGGCGGAGTTGGTGCTACACAAGGAGCCCGGGCCCCGGGTTCGGGGAGGCGGCGGCCGCAGCGGTCGCTGGGGGCCACGGAGCCTGAGGTGAGCGGCGGCCGCCGCCGCGGGGCGGGACTCGGCGGAGGGATGGGGGGGCCTTTCCGCTGCGGCGTCGGAGGATCCGGTAGCGGACACAAAGGGGCTGAGCTGGGCACTAGACTTGGGGGTTTTGTTTAGTCACATGAAGCCGAGCAGCCAGTGAGCAGTAGGGGGAAGGGGCCGAGATCAGGCGGCTTGGGGAGCCTGGCGGTCGCCATTGCAATGCACTGAGTAACGGGGCGGGCCGAGAGCGGTCACCAACCCCTCTCGTTGAGGCTGCTCGGTTGTGGCCAGAAACGCCGGCTCCGGCATTTACTGTACACACCCCTCCCCTTACTTGGGACAGGACTGCATAGCCCTTCCCTCCCCCCGTCCTGCAAGATCTTATGCGACTAGGTGCCTGGGAAGTAACAGCAAGAGGTAAATCGCTCGAAGTGTTTGGGTTGCCAGGGCTTGGTGGGTGTCCAGCTAAAGCTTTTTGCCTCTCCAGGTCTGATTCTCTGGCCTTTGTGTCCCTGGGAAGTGACTCTGCCAGAGGAAAGCAGGTGTGCTCCACTTCTCCCGTGAACCTGAAGATGAGTTGTCCCAGACTCTTCTCAGTGATTGGAAGCTTAGGTGGTGGAGCTAAAGGTTACTTGTTACGAGACTTCTACAGACAACTCTTGTTGGGATCCATCTATGGTTTAGCAACATTAGTGGAAAAGTTTTCTTGAACTGTATAAGTAATATTGACTTTGAATATAAAAACGTTTATATTTAGACTTCAGATTTTGTGTGATCATCAAACTCAACGAGGGGATAAACATAATTGGGGGCGAATGATGGTCCTGTCTTGTTAATACTTTCAACAGAAGTATCAAAACACCACTGTCTATCCTGTCCAGTCCTGACTAATTCCACGCTTGTTGCATCTGGATGGTAGATTTGTTTTAATTGTGTATTCCCTCCCTGCAGTAGTTTGCTTTAGTTGTAAACAGTTTTTGGTCCCATAAGAAGGAAAACGTTTCAAAAAATAGACAACTAAAGTTTCTCAAAGAAAGGAAACCTGGCTCTTTGCCTTCAGTGGCATGTGTAAGTATCTAGGGAACTTGGTGGCAGTAATACTGCATTTTAGTAGGTTTGCTAAGAAAAAACTCGGTTTTATAATAAGGCTATAATCTAGCTTAAGACTTTTGAATTGGTGAAACATAAAGCTTGATTAGTATTAATGCAGTGGTATGTATTGCTTTTAAAAGCCTTACGATTTCTAACAAAGTTGTACTGCAATTATATCATACTTTGTGTTGGTATTAACTAATGAAGTACAAGATTTTGAAACACCTAATATTTTGTGTTGGCCATTAACAGAATTCCTTGATTGGAGGGATATTTAAACACATCAGTGTTCAGGTCTCTGTGTTCACATTGAAATTTGAATTTTTCAGCATTACTTAACTTTCATTTCCTTGTTCTTTTCAGATATATATTTTCTCTTTTTTTAGCTTTTCTTCTAATACAGAACAGTCTTGTATTAATGAGTAGGAGATGCATTAACATTAGCAAATGTTTTCCTGGATCATGTAGTTTTACTGTGGAAGGAATATCAAAGAACAACTGCTCTTACCCTCCTCTTTTACAATATATTGAGGTCCAGGGATGATTAAGTTAGTGGCATAATGGAAAATTGCCTTTCAGCCTCTACCCATTGCTGTTTGTATTTGTCATATTGCTGGGATGAGAAGGTGAATATCTACAACTAATAATGGTTAAAAAAGGGGATGTTATTGAGAATACTTGTTAATTAAGTATTATTAGGTTCATGAGAACTTCTGTGACAATAAGTTTAAAACTTTCGTATTGGCCGGGCACGGTGGCTCACGCCTGTAATCCCAGCACTTTGGGAGGCCGAGGTGGGCAGATCACGAGGTGAAGAGATGGAGACCAACCATCTTGGCTAACATGGTGAAGCCCTGTCTCTACTAAAAATGCAAAAATTAGCTGGGCGTAGTGGCGCGCGCCTGTAGTCCCAGCTACTCGGGAGGGAGAGGCAGGAGAATCACTTGAACCCAGGAGGCAGAGGTTGCAGTGAGCTGAGACCGTGCCGCTGCACTCCAGCCTGGCGACACAGTGAGACTACGTCTCAAAACAAAAAACAAAAAACTTTCATATTATATGGTAACTTAGTTTTTAAAGTGACTTTCAGTGAAACAAAATCAGGTACAAAATACAGAAATATCGGATAGTTTCAGAGCAATGTTGCTTTTGAATTTTAAGGTTTTCCAAATGCAGTCATGACCCAGAAATTGAAAAATTAAAAAACAATCAGGTACTTGATAAATTTCTTTGAAAGTTTGAAATAACTGCTGTTATTGCCAGTTATTACATAAGAAATGAGATCAATGCTGAAAATAATGGCGTCTTTCATTTTGTAATAGTGTTTTGGTTGGATAAACAAATGTGCCACTCAGAATGTTCCTTTTTTTTAAAACAACTTTTTAAGACTACTGCTTCTACTGAGTGGTATCTCTAAGGTCTGTCAGGAAATTGAACAAGTAGTGACTGTCATTTATGGTGCGATCCTACAGTGATCTTTAACTTCTTTGAATGTCAAATTTAGCAAAAAGTTAACTTGTTTTAAGGTTTTAAAAGTTTTTATGGGTCATTTCAGGTGCTTTTAAATTACTGATTTTTGTAAGTTGATAAGCTGTTTTACAATTTTCAATATTATGTGAGTGGATTTACTTACACTTTCGTTTTGTGAAAATTAGAGTCACTTTCAGGTTATTTGTAGTTATAAAGTGGTCTGTCACCTGCCAACCTTAAACATTTTCCAGTTTTAATTTGTCCTTCAAGTTATGAGAGTGTTTTGGGTGAATTGAGACTGTTAATGGGTAGCAGGAGGAGAAAAGAAAGTTTCAAGGAGAATAGAAGTGGTGGGATATCTGCAATCTAGAGAAAGGTCAGGTCCATTTTTTTCTGTCATCCTAAATACTGTTCTTTAGGGTTACTTATTTTGACCATTTTCTTAGGATGTGATGATTCTGGAAGGAAAAGTGAATCTTATTCTTGTGGGAAGGCTTTTCAGTCAGGTCCTAAGACGATTGTAGCTTGTAGCAAATAGAGAAATTGGCATGTTGAGTTATCTAACCCTAATTTTATAGAGCACTTGTTTTAGCCATTTTTTAAAAGTGTTTTCTAAATGTTTTAAATTAGTAACCTTGTAAAATAAAACAAGAGAATGAAGAGTGGATACTATGGATACATATTCAGATGAGCTTTTATTTACACTTGTTATTTTCTGGTGAAGAGAATGTGTCATAAATGGAGAATCTGTAAGTATTGAGTAAAGTCAGGTATAGCATTGACTGAAGCAGTTCTAGACGTGGTGTTTTTGATTCAGGTTTATTACAGGGAAATAAATTGCTATTAATAGTGCAAGCCATTTACACCATTGAGTTTTGGGAGATTTGAGAATCATGGAACTGATGCTAGCACTAGCTCACCCTGCTGGTTGGCTAAAAGATATCTCCTCTTCTCCTTAAGAAACAAACATGAAGATCACAGGAGACCCCGAGGGTAGTAGAACTCTAAATTAAATTCTTTCTTCAAGGAGAGGAAGTTCCCATGAAAAAGGTGTTTTCTCTTCTCCAAGGTCGTAGTTGCTGCATTCTATTTTTTTTTGCCGATCTGCCAAGTTGAACCATAGAGTTACTATCCTTTCTTTTTCTTTCTTTTTGGTGGGGGGACAGAGTCACAGTTTGTTGCCCAGGCAGGGGTGCAGTGGTGCAATGTTGGCTCTCTGCCACTTCCACCTCCCATGTTCAGGTGATTCTCCTGCCTCAGTCTCTCAAGTAGCTGGGATTACGGGCGCCTGCCACCGTGCCTGGCTAATTTTTGTGTTTTCAGTAGAGATGGGGTTTCCCCATGTTGGCCAGGCTGGTCTCGAACTCCTGACCTCAGGTGATCCACCCGCCTTGGCCTCCCAAAGTGCTGGGATTACAGATGTGAACCACCGTGCCTGGCAGGAGTTACTGTTGTTTTTGAACTTCCTGGGAACTCTTATGTGATTATGGAGAGTTAGTAGATTTTTTTCTTTTAATTTCAACATAAGAAATCCTTTGACAGTTGAGAAATGTTAGGAAAACAGCCCTGTGAGACTAACTTTCCAGGAGGAAAAAAGCAGAGGATTTCAAGAGGAAGAGGACGAGGAGCCTGCTAGGGCAGAAGCAGCAGCAGCGCACACTTCTCTTGGTTGGGCGAAAGTGAGACTGGATTAAGGTTAGCGTTTCTGAGAGATTTTCTTTCCACTCTCCTTCTACTAATCTTGGCCCTACCCCTTCTGTCTGCTAGCTGTAGTCTTTCCATTTCGTTTGGAATCCTTGAAACGGATCTTGTAAGTAAAAATAAAGATAAGTGATTTGTTACATGAAACTTAATTCTGCTAGCCTAGATTTTGGTAGAATTGAAGTTGGGTTAGAGTGATGAATGCAGATTTTATGTGTTAAGCCTTTTGATATGTATATCTTCTTTTAAGTTGGAAATACAGCTTTTAAAATACTTTATACAGGCCGGGTGTGGTGGCTCACACCTGTAATCCCAGCACTTTGGGAGACCGAGGTGGGTGGATCACTTGAGGTCAGGAGTTTGAGACCAGCCTGGCCAACATGATGAAACCCTGTCTCTACCAAAAATACAAAAATTAGTTGGGCGTGGTGACACGTGCTTGTAGTCCCAGCTACTTGGTAGGCAGAGGCAGGAGAATCGCTTGAACTTGGGAGGCATAGGCTTCAGTGAGCAGATACTGTGCCACTGCACTCTAGCCTGGGTGACAGAGTGAGACCCTGTCTCAAAAAAGAAAGACTTTGTACAAACTCTAGAAACATAAATATGTCTTGAGCCAAATAGACAATTGAAAATAAAAATACCTAATAAAGTGTTAAGATTAAAATTCTTTACACTTTACAAAGCATGTTTACCTGTAGTCAATCAATTTTCTATCTAATTTTTTGAAAAGATTAATATTTTACTTACAGGTATCTCTTTCCTTAGTTTCTTGAGAAAGATGTTAAGTGCAGTCATGTGCAGCGTAATGGTGTTTTTTGGTCAGTAGTGGACTTCATTTACGATGGGGGTCCCGTAAGATTATAATACTGTATTTTTACTGTATTTTATGTTCTGTGTTTAGATACACAAATACTTAACAGTTATGTTACAATTGTGTATGGTATTCAGTACAGTAACATGCTTTACAAGAGCATGTTGTGACCTAGGAACAATAGGCTATACCAAGTAGCCTAGGTGTGTAAGCAGCCTCTACCATGTAGGTTTGAGTACACTTTGTGATGTTTGCACAGTGACCAAATTGCCTAAGAACGCATCTTTCAGAATGTACATCCATGCTTAAGTGATGTATGATTGTAAAACTAGTACTTTCAGAGCACCACTTAGTGGGGAGGAGAGGGGTGATTCCCAATTTATTGTTGGTTTGTGAAGGTGGGTAAAAGCCTTCACAGAGTTGGAATTGCCTTTTGTTTGCTACTGACTCACTAAATACTTTACACACAGACACACACCTGTGTGCATATATATATACACACACAGAATCACAACTGCAATTGTAATTATGCATATATAAAGAGGCAGGATGTGATAAGTTTTAAAAGTGTAAGCCTTGAAGTAAAATTGGCAGGATTCAGATTTAGCTGTGTGAGCACTAAGCAAGTGGAATTAGTAATTACCATCTTCAAAGAGGTTTAGGGTTGATATTACCTAATTCGTGTAAAGTCCTTAGCTTTCTGGCACACAATACTGAGTAAAGTAAGTGTTAGTTGTTAGAGTAATATAGTTATTGTTACCATTGTTTGATTATTCTTTCTACATTAACTTGAAATTTTCACCTGTGAGTGATTTGGAGTTGTATACTTTTGCTAATGTACCATTTTAAGCCATGCCTATAAAGACAAGGTTGTTATAGAGGAAGTGAGAAGTAGGCATCAAAGTGTGCCTTCTCTGACTCTAGCAGTAGAATCTTATAACCAGGTTAAATATTTCAGGAATGCATTCCCAGCACTGTCAGCAGATGAGTAGATGCACTTGGGAATGAGTACATTTTAATGAAGTTATTTCCCAACCAGTGCATTGGTTTGTCTTTGTTACACATCCTGAATTTCTTCACTCTTCTTTCAATTTTTGACTGTGAGGCCATGTGGTGACCATTAGTAGAGAGAAGAAGGTCAGTGACTATGCATATTTGTAATGTACATATAAACCCAAGATGAGAGTGAGGAGTGACTGGTAGGTAGCTAGATTGAGGAGGGTGGAATCTAATCTTTTCATTGGATAGTCTGAGTTGGGAATTTCCCAAACAGCATTTCCTTTTGCTGTTTTCCTCTCCACACTTTGTTTTGTATATGTCTGTGCTGGTATGGTGTTAAAGTTATCAGTTCCCCCTCTTTAATTTTCTTTCTACCACTAACCTCCTAGCACAAACACAGATTTTAAGCTTATAAGCAAATTTGTCAAAGACAGCTTATAAAAATAATTTTAGGTTCACATGAGGAAGGGTGCTAGTATGAAATTGTAAGTTTTTCATTTATGCTTGGAAAATATTTACAGCAATTTGGAAAGTGAGGGGTGAAGTCACCCATAATCTTATTACCATTATATAATTATTAGTATTAAAGACAGATGACATTAAGTAAGCATCTACTATATTCTTTTAATAATCCTGTGATGTATATATTCCCACTTTACATGTGAGGAAACACATCCACTTAATAGTGTAGCAGCCAAGTTTGAACCTAGGTACATCTTGAGAAAGGTCTGGAGAGGAGACCTTTCTGTTCTACCTTCCTGTTCTTCTTTTATATATATCCTTTTACCTAGTTGTTATACAATTTGTAAGTTTCATCTCCTAGTTTTAAAACTTAGCATTATAAAAACATTTTTCTCCCTACCCTTATTTCAAGTGGTGTCGTATTGCTCACATTGTCTATTCATACCACCATATAAAGGCTCTTTGTCTTGGCTGCTGGACATTGATACAATGATGTTGACCAAAATGGATGCTGCCCTTTACTGAGTGACTAAGATGAAAAAAATCAGACTTAATCAGAACTAATACTTTATGGGATTTGGATTGCTACAGGTTTAATCATGCCATCTATCCTTGCTGGTGGGACATTTGAACTTAGAATTGGATATAAGTAAAATACAGATGAGAAATTGAATAATTTATAGCTATCTGAAAACAACTTTTTAAAATATATTTTAACACTTTGAAATGCCTTGCGCTTCCTTGTGAAAAATCTTAAAGGGATATTAAAATTAAATGGGCACTTAAAACTTATCTAGTTACTATTAGTAATTCCTAATATAATTTTATTTAATTCATAAAAGAAAAAAGCGAATTCTGGCACTCATTGGGAAGATGGCATTATATGTTGATATAATTTGTGGGACATAGTGACTGTAGTTAATATTGCATACTTCAAAGTTGCTGGGAGAGTACATTTTAAGTGTTCATACCACAAAATATAACTAAGTGAGGTAATCCATATGTTAATTAGCTAAATTTAACCATTGCATAATTTATATGTTTTTCAAAATGTGTTGTACACCATAAATATATACAATTTGTATTAGTTTAAGAAGAAGAAAAAGATAATTTGTGGGCATTTATAAATAGATTGTATAGGTCAACACTGCACAATAGAAATATAAGTTGAGTCACAAATGCAATTTTAGATTTTCTATAGCTACATCAAAAAATAAAAATAAATAGGTGAAATTTTATTAATGGATTTTTATTTAACACAGCATATCTCAAGTACTATTATTTCAACATATAAACATGATTGAACTACTTTACATTTTTTCTTTTTTTTAACCATATTAAGTCTTCAAAATCTGTTGGTATTACATACTTAAAGCACATCTCAATTCAGACTAGCCAGACTTCAGGTATTCAGTAGCCACATACAGTTACTGTGTTAGACAGTGCAATTACAGATAGTAAGTCCTATAGGGGTACAGAGAAAGAATAATATAGAAATAGAACTGAACAGTAAAGAATGGCTGAAAACAGAAAATGCTTGAGAAGAATATTCCCATAAAGAAGTGATGGGAATTAAAATTAAGCAAATACAGTTTGATACCAGGTAATAGAGTGGCTTGAATCCAGTTTAGGGAATATAGTTTGGGGTATGTGTGTGTGTGTGACTGCGAATATGTATTGGAGGGTGCCTAATTCATGTCTCATACATGAGCACTTGATACATACTGAATTAGCTGGGTGCATTGGCTCACGCCTGTAATCCCAGCACTGTGGGAGGCTGAGGCAGGCAGATCACCTGAGGTCAGGAATTCGAGACCAGCCTGGCCAACATGATGAAATCCCATCTCTACTAAAAATACAAAAATTAGCTGGGCATGTGGTGGCGTGCACCTGTAATCCCAGCTACTTGGGAGGCTGAGGCAGGAGAATCGCTTAAACCTGAGAGGTGGAGGTTGCAGTAAGCCAAGATCATGCCACTGCATCCCGCGTGGGTGACAGAGTGAGACTCTGTCGCCAAAAAAAAAAAAAAAAAAAAAAAAAAAGATAAATATTGAATTAATATTTAGAGAGAATTAATGTGACACCACAGAAAATGCTGGAAAAAACATCCTAACAAAGCCTTGTGGATCTTCAAAAGGGAAAGAGTTTCGTTTAGGGAATATTGATGTTCTGTAATTAACAATACGATGGATTGATAAAGAAGGATGAGAATTGAGAAAAGGTTTTTAGATTTAGCTATTATTGGTTACTTGTTTTTAAGTGTTTTATTTAGGTATAACTTACAGTGCACTTACAGTGAGGTGCACAAATCTTAAGTACAACTCAATAAATTTATACATATAAGTATACCCAGGTAACTCCCAGGTACTGGGAGGTACTGGGTTACACCTGGGGAGAAGAGGATGTAAAAAAAGCATAGACATGAGAGTTGTGGAATGCAAGCATTTTCCCTGGTTAGAGCCTATCTATTTTAAATGAATTACCCAGATTGAGATGTAGAAGAATGTTTTTCTTCACTGATTAAAGGCGCCTTGTGCTCCCTCCTATTAATTTCTGCCTATAGAAGTAACCACTATTCTAGCCTCTAACCTCTATCACCATAAATTAGTTTTTGCTTGTTTCTTTTTATTTTCCTTCCTTTTTTTTTCTTTTGAGACAGGGTCTCACTCTGTCATCCTAGCTGGAGTGCATTGGTGCAATCTCAGCTCACTGCAACCTTCACCTCCCAGGCTCAAACGATCCTCCCACTTCAGCTTCCTGAGTACCTGGAACTACAGGTGCGCGCCATCATGCCTGGCTTATTTTTTTTTTTTTTTTTTTTTGTAGTAGAGACGGGGTTTTACCATGTTGCCCGGGCTGGAGTTTTTGTTTCTGAACTTCTTATGGCATATTTGTTCTCCTTCCCAAGGTTAGTGAGAATTGATGCTTGAATCCATCTCTCTTTTCTTCTGTCCTTGTTTGGCGTTGTTATGAATTGGGAGGTAAATCAGGTGAAATTTGGTACTATGGCCCTTTTTTCCCCCCAGTGACAAAATCAAAGAGGTGCTTCTTAGTGTTCATAATAGTACTCCTTTAGACATTAGTTTTATGACTTGATATTTTGTTTAGAATGCAGAGATTTGAGTTGCCTCCACCGATAATATAGTTGCCTGGCTTGCTGTCATTACAGTGTTCTCTAGGCATATAGCCAGGAAGTAGGTGGAGGAGGTTGTGGATTGCCTCCTTATATAACGGTTTTTGGAGCCTCTTTGATAGTAGCTTCCAGGCATTTTATCAGTTAGCTATTAGGCATTTTAGGTTGCTTATTAAGGTATATGGGTATTTCTGATTTTAGTTTTAGAAGTAGGAATAAATAGGTGTACTTTTTTTTTTATAGGTAGGTATCTAACCTGTCCAACAGAAAAGTAGAATATAACTAGAATGTTACCTTATGGACAGTTGCTTACAAGTGTGAATGGTTAAAGCCCATGTAGGAGACTTTATAAATGGAAAACTGAAATAGAATTGTTCATCATGGTTTTTACTTTTAGTGCTTGAATCAGTTTTTTTCCCCAAATGGAATTAATAGTTGTAGCATTATTTTTTGTAAATACTGAATAGTAGAAACCTTATTGTAGTATAGAAATATTAAATTGGTGCTTTGCAGATAAAGAATTTTTTTCTGAAATGTGTATTATAATAAAGTTGTTAAAAGTACATAATAATAAAAAATGTGTCTTCACATTCTAGTATATCTAGTTTTGAAGAATGAATATGTAAATTGTGCAGAAATGGATATGAAAAGACTTTCTCATTAACATTTGGATTGCGAATGCTCTTGAGTTTATAAATGAAAATATTTACTCTATATAAAGAAGTTTTGTCTTTTGGAATTTGTAATAAATTTGTTTAATATACTCTTGCTCCAAGGATTTTAGTATTTGTCTTGAAGAAATAATAAAATCTCGCCTGTCAACTTTTCTTATTGTAGCTTTTGTGAAGTATAAAAGGCTAAAGCAAATTGGTTAAATTAGACATTAAAAAAACTATATGATTATTATCTCCAAAATATTGAGACTTTATACATAACAGCTTTTGGGGGCTAGATTTAGAAAATCACTAACATAAAACAATTAGAATTTTCTTAATTATCATCTTCAGAACTAATGTATGTAGGAAAAAATACACTCAAGTTTGTGTTCTATGTTTACATGTTGTTTTGACAAAAATGAATGTTACATTTGAATTTAGTTTTGGGAGATTTCAGTTTTTTTGTATTCAGAAAAGTCTTGTCTGTCTGGTTGTATTTCCCCCAGTTTTCACGTGTTTTATTTAACTGGGTTAGTTGTCATACAAAATTCAGCTAATGCTTCACTAGGAGTAGGGATGCACATATACAGAGCACAGGATATGGCGTCTACTCCAAAGAGCTCATGATCTAAGATATAACTTGAAGAGTACTTAACTGTGAAACATTTAAATTACTGAGCTGACAAAATAAAATCTGTAATAAGATTAATTAATAAAGCTTCTTGACAAAAATAATTTTTTAACCTAGATTTTGAAGAAGTGGTATGTATAGGTTGGTGAAAAGGGAAGGAAATAACAGCTAGGGGGAAGAGCATGTTAAAAAAGCGCAGATATTTTGGGATGCTGAGGCAGGTGGAGCACCTGAGGTCAGGAGTTTGAGACCAGCTTGGCCAACATAGTGAAACCCAGTCTCTACTAAAAATACAAAAAAAAAAAATTAGCCAGGTGTGGTGGTGGGTGCCTGCAATCCCAGCTACTCGGGAGGCTGAGACAGGAGAATCACTTGAACCTGGGAGGTAGAGGTTGCAGTGAGCTGAGATTGTGCCACCACACTCAGCCTGGGTGGGTGACAGAGTGAGACTGCGGCTCAGAGAAAAAAAAAAAAAAAAAGCACAGACATGAGAGTTGTGGAATGCATGCATTTTCCTTGGTTAGAGTCTATTTTAAACGAATATAGTAAAAAATAAGATTGTGGCATGAGCTGGAGGGATCTAAAGAAGTTTGGATTAGAAATTGGAAATAAGGAGTTCTGAAGATCATTGAACAGAATTACATGAAGAAATATGATTAGCAGCCAGATACAGCATGATTGGAGAGGAGATTGAAGTGAGGAAGGCCAGTTAGTGTTTATTATCTTGGTGAGTGGGAAGGGTATATTAAGAGTAAGGATATGTAGTTTTAAATAAGTCAAATCAAATATTGTGGCTCCTCAGTTTGTAGTACAGAGCTAAAATAAGAATGAGAATTTTATTATCTTCTGATATTCAAAATAAATGGAGATAGAGTTTGCATATGACTTACTAGCACTAATTGAGGTAGGCCTTTCTCTTAAAAAAAAAAAACTGGCTTGGACTTTTTTTTCTGTTAAGTTTATTTTGAAAACCAAGAAAGTTATGCTATAATGGTGTTTTCCTAAGTAAAGAATATTTAAGGTAACTGGTAAGAACTTGTATGCTCAATTTTGAGTTAAAATTCTATATTTTATTCATGGCTTAAGAGACATTATAATTTGCATTGGAGCTGGTGGGAAAACAGGAAATAATAAAAATTAACAATGAGTACTACGTATTTATATTTGTTTTTAAGTAGACACTTGTTTTAAAATATAGGAACATTTGGGAATACTCTGCTTTTATAGGAAAATAATGTTCTTAAGATGTAGGGTTTTTAATAATTCCTAAATTGAATGTACATTATGTTTTATAATGGGTAAAGGTCATTTTAAAAATAGAATTAGAAAAACAGGAAAAATTATAAAAGTAATACAATTTTTTAAATCCTCGTGGTTTTTTTTTTAAGAGTTAGGAAATAGAACAGAAGCTTGGGAACTAATAGTTTTAGAGTTTTAAGATACCATGTTTTAGCTTAACATTTACATTTTAAACATTGTCACAGTTAAATTAAGCTTTTAGGATTTAGTATGCAGTAGTTCTCTGCTGGCACTAAGTCTTTCCCCTTCGCTCCTTTCCAACAGGTGTTGCCCAAGCTCTCATAAGCCATTCTTTTCTTTCTATTATTATTACTATTTTGTAGAGACGGGTCGCACTTTGTTGCCCAGGCTGGTCTTGAACTCTTGGGCTCAAGCAGTGCTCTTGGCCTCCCAAGGTGCTGTGATTACAGTTGTGAGCTACTGAGACCAGCCTTTTTATTCTGATGGTCAGTACTGATGAAGTCCTTTCCAACTTTGGGCACACAGCCTTCCGTTATTTCTGCCGTCAGTTTTTTGTCTTTCTACTGTGCTTTTCAACCTTGGTTATTTATGAATCACCTTCATCTGCGCAATTATTACTTACCATTTAACTGCAGCAAGTAAAGACATTAATAGTGAGGTTTTTGGGAACGTGGTAAAATCAGGAGGTATGTTTCACTTTGTCCAAGTTATCTGATGAGGCAGATCAGCTAAAGCAAAATACAGTGGGTTGCTCCCTACTATCACTGGGACCTAGAGATTTCATCTACATCTCTGAAAAATGAGGTTTCTGTATGATAGTATGGGTGAAAAGGAATGTCAGCAGAACTATCAGCTGTTTTCTGATTATCCTGATGAACTAGTGGTATAGGAAGCTTTTCTGAAAATGCTGCTCTGAGTTGCTTGCTTAAGTAGTCGCTTTTTAATACCTGTGTATGGCTCCATAGTTCTTGAGAATAGCCCTATCTCCATTTGTTTGTAGATGAGAGAAAGCTGAACCTTCTGCTGTCAGTGGAGAAGGCCTAGAATTAGTCTAGAACTGGTGCTGTAGGGCCCTGGAATGCTTCAGGAATTGGTGTCTGCAGGGACCTCTGAAGGAATTGTCTAAAAGTCTGTGTAACAAGTGAGCAACACTGATGGTTCCAGGAAAGGGACTCCTGCCTCATCCAAGTTTTCTTCTTTGACGTTCAACCTGAGGATCTCTGTACTTGAGAACAGTAAGCACAGTTCAGGTTAAGGGCATCATACTGGAAAACAGAGAGAATTACATGAAAATCTACATGTTGATCTGAGAGTTATTCCCAATCTCTTTTTCCCTCCCAGTTCGGAGAATACTGGCTGACAAGTTCTTGCCCCATCTAGCTGTGAGATTAAAAGATTCATCCTGTGACAGCAAACTGATGAGATCAGGAAAAATGTCTAACTGATAACAGATGTGGCCCAGATGGATAATCCTACAGTATGTCTCCTCATTAAGACAGAATCTCTAGGCAACTTTTAAATGCCTCAACCTTAAATATGAGATTAAGGATCACCAAATATTTGAGGATAACCTTAATATGAAAGAGAAGAGGGAAATGGAAATACTTTAAGAAGACAAGTTTTTATAAAAAGTTACTGATTTCTTCAGAAGTAGATACTGCATCTTTGAAACAAGAAAGGATGCTATGAAAAAGCAGTGCCCAGAAAAGAAGAGCTTCTAGAAATTTAGAATATGAAACACTTCATAGAATAATTGGAAATTCAGAATATTAAATTCTTATTAGAAGGTTGGAAGATAAAGTTGAGAAAACGCTCACAGAGGAGGACAAAAAGAGTTGTAAAGTGGGAGAAAATAAGAAAACTAGAGGATCACACTTGCATGCACGTTCAACATATGAAAAGTAAGAATTGGCTGGATGCGGTGGCTCATGCCTGTAATCTCAGCCCTTTGGGTGGTCGAGGTGGGCAGATCACCTGAGGTCAGGAGTTCAAGACCAGCCTGGCCAACATGGTGAAACCCTGTCTCTACTAAAATACAAAAGTTAGCCGGGCGTGTTGGTATGCACCTGTAATCTGAGCAAATCGCTTGAACCTGGGAGGCAGAGGTTGCAGTGAGCTGAGGTGGCGCTCCTGCACTCCAGCCTGTGCAACAGTGGGAGACACTGTCTTTAAAAAAAAAAAAAAAAAAAAAAAAAAAAAAAAAAAAAGAGAAAATGGAAGAAATTATGTGAATTTCCACAGTGAAAGGGCTCATGAATGCTCAACATGGTGACTGAAAAAAAGAACATCAAGATATATCATGGTGAAATTTCAGACACCAGAAATAAAGGGAAGATCAAGAAAGCTTTCGGGAATGGAGCACAAAGGAGGGATTAGAAATAGGTAGCATTGGAGAGTAATCAGTAATGGAATAATACCTTCAAAATCCTGAAGGGAAGTTATTTCCAAACTCTTCATTCTATACCAATCTATCAAGTGTGGTAGGAGGCTAAAAATATGAAACGTATGAGGTTGTTAGAATCTTTACTTCAAAAGTGCCATATCAGGAAGTTACTAAAAGGCACAGGCTCCATCAAAGTGATGGGATAACTAAAAAGAGGGGGATCCGGGAAATAGGATGCAGTACAGGAGAAGAGTAAAGAGAATTTCTAGGATGATTATGAAGGGAGATTCAAGGATAGTGCAGTACAGGAGGTCTGAAGAGTGACCAGTTCGGCTTGGGACAGGAGGATGAAGGGATCTAGATGGTGTGTCTTTAGAGGAAAAAAAAAAAAAAAAAAAAAGGGACTTTTCTGATTTAATTTATAAGGGATATTTGTTGGTAGTTTTCTTATGATAACTTTATCTGATTTTGGTATGAGGGCAATATTGGCCTCATAGGAATGAGTTAGGAAGTGTTCCCTCCTATTTTTTGAAAGAGTTTGAGAAGGAATAGTGTTAATTCTTGAAATGTTCCCCAGATTCCAGGGAAGCAGTCTGGTCATGGATTGTTTGTTTGTTTTTATGAGACAGAGTCTTGCTCTGTTGCCCAGGCTGTAGTGCAATGCACAATCTTGGCTCACTGCAACCTCGAACTCCGGGGCTCAAATGATCTCTCCTCCTGCCTTAGCCTCTCAGGTAGCTAGGACTACAGGTGCTCTCCACCGTGGTTGGCTAGGTCCTGGACTTTTCTTTGTGGGAAGTTCTTTCTACTTGATTTAGGTCTATTCAGATTTCCTGTGTCATCTTCAGTCAGTTTCAACAGTTTGGGTTTTTCTAGGAATTTGTCCATTTCATCTGCACTATGTAATTTGTTGGCATACAGTTGCATAATGTTCTTCTATAATCCTTTTTATTAATATAAGGTTGGTAGTAATGACTCCTTTTCCATTCCTCACTGTAGTGATTTGAATCTTTTCTTAGTTTAGCTGAAGGATTGTCAATTTTGTTCTTTTCAAAGAACTAACTTTTGGGTTCATTGATTTTTTTTTTTTTCCCCTCTACTTTTTTTCTGTTCTCTATTTCTGCTGTGTTCTTTATTTTTTTTTTTTTTCTTTTGCCTGCTTTGGGTTTAGTTTGTCTTTTCCTAATTTCTTAAGATAGAAAGTTAGGTTGTGGATTTAAGACCTTCTTTTTTAATGTAGGCATATATAGCTGTAAATTTCCCTATAATAAGCATTGCATTTACTTCATCCCATAAGTTCTAGTATGTTGTGTTTTTGTTTTTATTTATCTCAACATATTTTCTGATTTCCAGTGCAATTTCTTCTTTGGCTTACTGGTTACTTAGATGTTTGTTGCTTAATTTCCACATATTAATTTACCAAATTTCCTTCTGGTATTGATTTCTAGTTTCATTCCATTGTGGTCAGAGAACATACTCTCTGTGATTTTTATTCCTTTAAAATTTATTGACACTTATCTGATGGCCTAACACATAGTACATACTAAAGAACATTCCTTATTCTGCTGTCGTTAGGTGGAGCGTTTTGTAGAGTTTATAGTGTTCAAGTCTTCTGTTTCCTTGATCTTCTGTCTATACTATCCATTATTGAATGTGAAGTACTAAGGTTTCTAACTATTATTTTTGAATTCTGCCTTTCAATTTTGTCAGTTTCTACTTCATATATTTTGGGGTTCTCTTATTAGCTGTGCACATGATTATAAGTGGCATGTAATTTTGATGGATTGACCTTTTTGTTATTACAAAACATTCTCTGTTTCTAGTAACAATTTTTTGTCTTAATGTCTATTGTTTCTGCTGCGAGAATAGCTGCATCAGCTCTCTTTTGGTTGCTTTCTGCATGCTATAACATTTTTGATCTTTTACTTTCAGTTTATTTGTATCTGTTTAATCTCAAGTGTGTCTCTTATAGCCAGTATATAATTGGATTATGTTTTTTACCCATTCTGCCAGTATGTGCTTTTTGATTGGAGTGCCTGATTAATTTGCATTTAACATAATTACCAATAAAGTGGAATTTACATCTGCTGTTTTGCTCTTTGTTTTCTATATATCTCATTGTTTTTTGGGGTGGTTATTCCTCTAGTCCTCTAGTACTGCCTTTTGTGTTAAATAGATATTTTCAAGTGTATTACTTGAATCACTTGTTTTGTACTGTATATTTTTAATTCATTTTTGTAGTGGTTGCTCTGGGAATTATAATTAACAACTTAATTTTATTCTAGTTGAAATTAATAGTGTTAATCTTAATAATATACAAAAAGTTTGCTCCTATATAGCTCTGTTCCCTCTCCTTCCTTCGTGCTATTATTGCCATACATACATCCTTTTATACCTTTTAAAGCGGGAGAAGAAAAAGTCACAGAGAGAAAACAATTATACTGTCTTTTATATTTACCTATGTAGTTACCTTCACCATACTCCTTATTTCTTCAGATGGATTCAGCCTGCTATCTAGTGCTCTTTCATTTCAACCTGAGGGATACTCTTCAGTATTTGTTTAAATCTGTAAATGTCTTAATTTCTCCTTCTGTTATGAAAAATAGTTGTAGAATTCATGGTTGAGAGTCTTTTTCTTTCAGTACTTTGACACCATTGCCATCTGGCCTCCATGGTTTCTCATTAAAAATTAGTTGTTAATGTTACTAAAGATGTTTGTCTGTGACAAGTTGTTTCTTTCTTGCTTCTTTTAGGATTCTCTCTTCCTTTTTCAGCAGTTTTAGGATGATGTGTCTAAGGTGTAGATCTCTTTGGGTTTATCCTCTGTGTAATTCCTTGTGCTTTTTTGGATGTTTAGGTTAATGTTTTTCATCAAACTGGGGGAATTTTTAGTCACGTTTCTTCAAATGCTCTTTCTGCCTCATTCTTATCTCCCCTCTCTTCTGAAACTCCTATTATGTATACGATGGTATGTTTAATGTTGTCTCACAGGTATTGTAGGCCCTATGCATTTTTAAAATTGTTTTCTTTCTGCTCCTCACACTGGATAATCTCAGTTGATCTGTTTTCAGGTTTGCTGACTTTTCTAGTGAATTGTTCATTTTAGTTATTGTGCTTTTCAATTCCACAATTTTTTTTTGTTATAATTTTTTATCTTTTATTGATATTCTCATAGTTTCAGTTCTTTAGACATGGGTTTCTTTTAGTTCTTTGAATATGCTTAAAGTAGCTGATTTTAAAACATTGTCTGGTTTAGTCAGTGCTATGTCTGGGTTTCCTCAGGGACAGTTTTGTGGACTGCTTCTCTCTCCATGTGTATGAACCGCACTTCCTTCTTCTTTTTTTTTATATCTTGTAATTTTTTGTTGAATACTGCACATTTAAAATAATGTCACAACTCTGATAATCAGATTCTCCTCTCCTCTCTGCGCCAGTGTTGTTATTTTAGTGATTTTTTTCGAAACTAATTCTATAAATTAATCTGTATTCTTTGTCACACGTAGGCACTGAAGTCTCTGCTCATTTGGCTTAGTGGTCAGCTAATGATTGGACAGAGATTTCCTTAAATGCCTGGGAGCTATACATCTTTTTGTTGAAGTTATGTGTGTGTTGGGACACTCCTTCAACACTTAACCAGGCAGTTTACAACTCTGCCTTACTCTTTAGTTCCTGCTTGTGCAGAGCCTCAAGTTTAGCTAGAGGTGAGCACTTAGGTCTTTACTGGGCATGTGTACAGCCCTTTCTGTACATGTGGCTTTCTATAGTCTCAGGAATATGATGGAGCTTTATAAAGCCCCCAGCTTTTCTTTTTAAAGATTTTAGTCTACTGTTTGCCTCAGTGGTTCTTCTCTCCCTCAGCCAGCTGCGATATGAAACAGTTACCTCTTTTTGACAAATGTCCTTTGGTTGTCCTAGGGTATTAGGGGAAGCTTTTTATACTAGATAAGTGCTGAGTCAGGTCAAATTAAACTAGCTTTGGGAGTAGAGCTTTCCAGGAGACCACCAGACATGTTAAATAATGAGTGCAGTGGCGTGGTCATAGCTCACTGCAGCCTCAAAGTCGTGGACTCAACTGATCCTCTGGCTTCGGCCTTGTGAGTAGCAGGGACTACAGATGCATGCCAACATGCCTGACTAATTTTTAAACATTATTTAGAGGTGGAGTACTACCATGTTGCCCAGACTGGTTTCAAGCACTTGGGCTCAAGCAGTTCTCCCCACCTCAGCCTCTCAAGTAGTTGGGATTATAGGCATAAGCCACTGGGCCTGATCCCCCAGGCTGCTAATTTTCAAAGCCACTACCCAGCTATGGGGGAGGATGGGAATAGGGGAAGATGAAATGCCTTAAAGTGTACTGGTCTTCCCAAATAAGATTCAGCCATTTATCACTCTTCCTAGATTGCTCCAAGCCTTTGGCTAATTTCCAGAGTTCACAGAATGTTGATTTTCACAGTTTTTGCCAGTGATCTTGCTGGTTTTATGGAGGAGATGATTTTCGAAGGTCTTTGTTCTGAAATTTTTGCTTATATTCTACTGTTGAATTTTGGGAGTTTTAAAATATTTTAGATATGAGTCTTTTGTTAAGTATATAGTTGGCAAATATTTTCTGTTATTCTAGAGAATATGTAGGGTTATCTCATAGTGATTTTTATTTTACGTTTCCCTGATTCCCAGTGTGACTGAGTACCTTTTACTATGTTTATTGCCAAGTTTTATAAATGTTTTGTGTGTCTTTGGAAAGAATGTGTATGCTGCAATTTTTTGGGTGCAGTATTCTTGTCTGTGTCTTAGTTTGGGCTACTGTAACACGTACTATAGACTGGGTGGCTTACAAACAACAGAAATTTGTTTCTCACAGTTCTGGAGATTGGAAGTCTGAGATCAGAGTGCCAACATGGTCAGGTTCTGATGAGGGCTCTGAGCCTCTGATGTCATATTTTTGATTTAGTGTTGTTACTACTTTCCTTCCCCTCCCCCTTTTAAAACTCTAGTTGTTGGTTTTCTCTGCCGGCCACAAACCCAATTTTTGTTTTCTGAAAATAACTTTTTTTCACCTCATTTTTGAAGGATAGTATCATTGGATATAGAAGATGTTGTTTCAGTGTCTCCATTTTTTCTGATAGATCAACCATTAATAGTATTGTTGTTTTTGATATGTTAACCAGTCATTTTTCTTTGGCTGCTGTCAATGTTTTCTCTTAGGCTTTCAGCAGCTTGACTATGATATGTATGCATATGTGGCTCTGTATATTCTGCTTGGGTTTGTTGAGATTCTTGGATTTGTTAAGTCAGTATTTTCTACTGAATTTGAAATGTTTTTGCCGTTGTTTCTTCAACAAAAATTTTTTTATGCTCGTTTCATTCCTTTCTTTTTGGGACTTGATTTACATATGTTGGACTGCCTGATAGTGTCCTACTGGTCTCTTAGGATCTGTTTATTTTTCTTTAGTCATTTTACTTTCTGTTCTTTGGATTAGACGGTTTTGTTTCCCTGTCTTCAGACTCACCCATTCTTTCTTCTGCTATCTCTAATCTTCTGTTGAGTCATCTGATGAATTTTTTATTCTGGTTATTGTATTTTTCAGTTTTTTCTTTTTTTAAGTTTCTGTCAATTGTTTGAACATATTTTCTTTTAATTTTTGTAACATACTTAGAATAACTGCTTTGAATTAATTCAGGTAGATGCAGAATCAGTATCTGTTGATTTACTTTTCTTTTTTCCTGAGTCTGGGTCACATTTTCCTCTTTCTTTGCCTATCATGTTATTTTTTGCCTGCACGTTATGGATATGTTTTAGATTCAGTTAATGTTCTTAGAATTGCTGGTCTTTTTTTTTAAGGTAGGTAGTTAACTTACCTCGGCCCATACTGCAAACTTGGTCTCCCCTGATGTATGCAGCTGTGGCCATCTCTGCTCTCTTCTAGCTTTCCATTGCTGCTTTTTTGGCCTGGCTTCTTGGGGGTCTCCCAGTGAGTAAGTTGGTTGTTACCCAAAAATTTGTGGAGATTATAGTCTGATTTTGCGCTGTGGTTTTCTTGCTTCTTGGAATTTTACTAATTTCCAGCTGTTCTGCGGAGCTTCTAACCTTCACTAACACTTCAACCTTGTAGAGCTGCAGCTTCCTGCCACCTACACTGCATAGTTGGGGAATGCACTCTGTTGAAAGGCAACAAACTCAGTAATAACAGTGCTATTTTCAAGTGTAGCATCATTCTTTCTAGTTTCTGCCTACTTTTTCCTCAGTCCCTTCAGGTCTTCTCTGTGCCTACTGGTTTATCAGTCATCCAATGATTTGGGCAAAGTTTATACCTAGAATTTTTGTTTCACCCCTCTGGTTCTCTGACTGCCGTGTTTTTCCCATTTAAATTTCCGCTGTTTTCTCAGGCCTAAACACCGAGCCCTAGGGTGATACTATCTTTCTCCAGAGATAATTTTTGTGTTCTTGTGGGGTCTCTAGCATTCTGTGATTACTTTAATTAAATTGTAGTGATTGAAGGATGGATGGGTGCATAAGGTATCTATAGGATGATGTCTCTATTTTTGGCTTGGATTTCTTCCATAGTAGTTTCATTCCTAAACATGTTCTCTCCATGAAGTGTGGCAAAGATAGCCACTGGCTGCTCTAACTTACATCAATTCTCGTAGCTGTTTCTGCTGAGGATTCAAGCGACACTTTCCCAATAGTTTTTGCAAATGTACTAAGAAGCATTCTGTATCTCCCATTTCTGGATATAGTCCCATCCATGAACAAATTACTGTGCTAGGAGAACAGGGTAATCTGATCAGCCTGAGAGTCACTTGTTTATCCTTCCATTCAGGTGCCTAGGATTGGGGCCACTGTAATAGTTGAGTAAGAATGTGTCCCTATAGGGAAATTAAGGTTACTATTAAGTAAAAATAGAGGTAATGTTAGAGATAGAAGATTGCTCTATAACAGTTTTTATAGATTTTGGAGTGTCCTGAAAAATTTCACTGTATTGCTGGATCCAGTAAAGTTGTGTAGGAACAATATTTCACAAAAAATTATAATTGAGTGGTGACATTACTTACAATAATGATTTTGGTCAGTTTATATATCTCTGAGTTTGAAAAATTTTGTGACAGAATGTCTTGTAGAGTTACTGCTAATAAAAGAATGAAATAGATTTGGTCCTTTATTCCCCCCTTGTCTTCAAAAGTTAAGAGACCTAAATCAAATGTTAATATAAAGTAACTCCTAGGGCTAAGAAAAATTTCTTACAGTATTGTTAAGATAGAGTTGCCCTGTCAGTTAACTATTATTGTGTAACAAATTACTTTGAAACTTGGTGTGGTTTAAATCAATAAACATATATTGTTAGAAAAAGTCTGTGCGTCAGCTAGGCAGCGTTTCTGGTCTTGACTGGGCTCATTTATGAATCTGCATTTACCAGCAGGTCAGGAAGGTGGCTCTGCTTCTCTTGGCTGGATTCTCTCATATATTTGAGCATTGACTGGCCATAAGGTTGATCTAGGATGGCCTATATTGAGTTGGCTGTAGTTTGGTCTAGGGTATGCTGTGACATCTGGGTTACCCCCCCATCCTGAAGCAGATGAGAGTTAGCTTGTTATCATGGTGGTGGCAAGGTTTTGAAACAGAGAGCAGAAGTATACAATATCTCTTGAGGCCTAAGCTCAAAACTGGCAAACTGTGACATCTGCTGGATTCCACTGGTGTTTCTTATAAGGTCAATCCCAGATTTAAGAGGTCAAGGAGAGGACACTACTTCTTTTTTCTTTTTATTTTTTAAGAGACAGGGTCTTGCTCTGTTGCCCAGGCTGGAATGCAGTGGCACAGTCGTAGCTCACTGTAACCTCGAACTCCTGGGCTCACGCAATCCTCCTGCCTTGGCCTCTTGAGTAGCTAGGACCATAGACGTGCACTACCACACCTGGCTAATTTTTGTATTTTTTGTAGAGGCAGGGTCTCCTTGTGTTGCTCAGGCTGGTCTTGAACTTCTGGCTTCAAGTGATCCTCCTGCCTTGGCCTCCCAAAGTGCTGGGATTATAGGCATGAGCCACTGCAACTGGCAGACCACCTCTTAAAGAGAGAAACTACAAAACTTCCTTGCCAAATACATGGATAACGAGGTGAAACAGAATTGGGCTATTTTCACAATTGGGCTTTTTGTTTCAGTTGGTAAAATTAGATTAATTTTCAGTGTTTAGTTCTGAACTCACTATATTTCAGTAAGAATTGTTTGCATATAGAAATTGGGGCAGGTACAAATTTTGTATATCAATCTGTCCAGTAGTCCAGATTACTCTTTGCTGTATTTGTTTCATAAGTCAGGTCTGATGAGATTTTGGAAGCATTGTTTATACACTGAATTACCAATTGTAAGTAGATGTTGGTAAATTAGCAGTTGTTCAAAGGTGATTCATTTATATCTTTTTTTGGGGTCATAAATGACTTATTTTGGTGTTCATTTATTATTCTAACTTTGAGATTTACTTTTTTTCTATTCCTTGTATGCTGCGAATTTTTAACAGATTTGTTGAAGTACAATTGACATATTAAAAAATCACATTTAAAGTAAACAATTTGAACAGATTTGACGTCTGTATACACCTATGAAATCATTCAAGATAAGGAACATACCCTTTAGTTTTCAAAAAGTATGCTTATGCCTGTTGGTACTCCTCCTGTTTGCCCAGACAGTGACTTATCTGCTTTAGGTAATTTATAAGGTAATTTGCATATTCTGGAATTTTACATAAATCAACACATGCAGTATGTACTCTTTTTGTTTGGAGTTTTTTTTTGTTTGTTTGTTTTTTACTCAACGTATTTTTTTTGAGGTTCATTCATGTTGCATGTATCATTAGTTCAGTCCTACATATTCTGTTGCAGGTATATAATGTAAGGATTCACATGTTGATGGACATTTTTCACCCAGTGTTTGAATATTACAAATAAGGATGGTATAGACATTTGTATACAAATCGTTTGATATGGTTTGACTCTGTGTCCCTACCAAATCTCATGTTGAATTGTAATTCCCAGTGTTGGAGAAGGGACCTGGAGATAGGTGATTGGATCATGGGGACAGATTTCCCCCTTGCTGTTCTTGTGGTAGTGAGTGAGTCCTCACGAGATGTGGTTGTTTAAAAGTGTTTAACACTTCCCCCCTTCACTCTTATTCTCTTGCTCCACCATGGTAAGATAGATGTGCTTGCTTCCCCTTCATCTTCTGCCATGATGGCAAGTTTCTTGAGGCCTCTCCCAGCTATGCTTCCTATACAGCCTGTGGAACTGAGAGTCAGTTAAACCTCTTTTCTTCATAAATTACCCAGTCTCAGGTAGTTCTTTATAGCAGTGTGAGAATGGACTAATACATCGTTGTGTGGACATATACTTTCATTTATTTGGACAAATACTTAGGAGTTTCCACTCCGTGACTGGATCCTGTAGTAGATATATGTTTGATGTTTTAAGAAATGGTGAAACTTTTACAAAGTGATTGTACCTTTTTATCTTCTCATATGAATATATGAAAGTTTTAGTTCCTCTACTTGTTCACCAACACTTGGTTTGGTTGGTCTTACTAATTTTAGCCATTCTTACAACTGTGTAGTGATACCTCTTTGTGCCTTTAATTTGCATTTCACCAGTAACAAATGATACTGAGCATCTTTTGATATGCTTGTCATTCATATATTGTTGCCGAAGTGCTGCTTCAAATCTTCTGCCTATTTTGTAATTGGATTGTTCTATTATTGAAGGTGTTAAAAGCAGGTTTATTGAGATATAATTGACATGTAATAAAGTACACATATATAAAGTATACAGTGAGAAAAGTTTTGACACATATATATACTTAGGAGGCCACAAACAAGATGATGAATATATTCATCACCCCCAAAAGTTCTCCTGGTGCCACTTTGTAATTCTTCCTTTTCTGCCACGTTCCTTTTTGGGAGTCTGTCTCTTTAACAGCATATAGCTTAGGATTACTTTCTTTTCCCACTGAGGCAAGACTCCTTTTTATCTGGTGTTACGTGAATTAGGAGATTTTCCACTCTTAAGAGAACAGGTACTATTGTGCTGTGTGAGACTAGGGCAATTCCCTTTCATCCTTTTGGGTGACTCTTCCTTGCTTGGATAGTTTCCACACAGAGTTGCTCTAATCATTATGTAGCTAGATACTTGGGAGTGTTCTTTGTTTGTGGAGTTATCTTCTCTTCAGTACTCTGCCCTGTGATCTTTAGCTGTTGACTTTTTTAGGCTTTTAGCTCAGTCTCTTCAACTCAAGGATTACCACCAGATTCTGCATAGATACTCTTTCCTTGGGCAGGGATCTGTACTTTCTCCAGGCAGTTGTTTGCTCACCTTATTTCCCTTTCAGGGTTCACCCTTAGGGGTTGCCTAATGTCTAATATCTGAAAACTATTGTTTCGTATGTTTTCAGGGAGGAGGGCAAACCCAATTCCTGTTACTCCACCTTGGCTCTTACGTGTACTTTCTACTCTTCATATTTATATTTTATTTTGGTAAAAAACACATAACAGTAAATTTACCATCTTAACTGTTTTTAAGTGTACAGTCTAGTAGTGTTAAGTGTATTCACATTGTGTAACAGGTCTCTAGAAATTTTTCACTTTGGAAAAGAGAAACTCTGTATCTGTTAAACACTAATTTCACTATAAAAGTTATAGACTTTTATAACCACTCCACTTTCTGTGATTTTGACTATGTTAGGTACCTCATGGATGGAATCATAAAGTATTTGTCTTTTTGTGATTGGCATATTTCAGTTATAATGCCCTTGAGGAGATTGAGGTTCATCCATGCTATAGCATGTGATACAATTTCCTTGTTTTAAGGCTACATGATATTCCATTGTATGTATACACATTCCGTTGATCTGTTTATACATTGGTGGACAGTGGGTTTCTTCTTTCTCTTGGATCTTGTGAATAATGCTGTTTTGAACGTGGGCATGTAAATATCTTTTTGAGATTCTGCTTTGAATTCTTCGTGTATATGCCCAGAAGTGGGATTGCTGGATCATATGGTAATTTAACTTCAAATGTTTTGAGGAACTGTCATGTTTTTCATAATGGCTGCACCATTTTATATTTCCCCCAACAGTGGACCAAGGGTTCCAATTTCTCCACATTCTCACCAACACTTGTTATTTCCTGGGTTTTTAAAAATAACAGCCTCTAGTGGGTGTAAGGTGATAACTTGTAGTTTTGATTTGCATTTTCTGATGACTGGTGATGTTGAGTATCTTTTCTTTCTTACTATATTTTTTTTGAAACAGGGTCTTGCTATATTGCCCAGGCTGGAGTGCAGTGGCACAATTATGGCTCACTCCAGCTTTGACTTTCCAGGCTCAAGTGATTCTCCCACTGCAACCTCTCAAGTGGCTGGTACTACAAATGTGTGCTACCACACCTGTTTATTTTTTACTTATTTTTAATTTTTAGTAGAGACAAGGTCTTGCTATGTTGCCCAGGCTGGTCTCAAACTCCTGAGCTCAAGCGATCCTCCCACCTCAGCCTCTCAGAGTGCTGGGATTACAGTCATGAGCCACCACACTGGGCTGAGCATCTTTTCATATGCTTGTTTTATATGCCGTCTTTGGAGGATTGTCCATTCAAAAACTTGGCCCATTTTAAAATTCAGTCAATTTTTTGTTGTCAGGTTCGTTATGTTACATATTTTGGATATTAACCTCTTACCAGATACATGATTTGCAAATATTTTCTCCCACTCTGTAGGTTGTCTTTTCACTCCGTTGATTACTGCTTTTGATGTACAGAAGTTTTTAACTTTTAATGTAATTCCATTTTTTGTTCCCTGTGCTTTTGGTGTCATGTTCAAGAATTCATAGCTAAATCCAATGTCACGAAGCTTTCTCCTATATTTTCTTTTAGTAGTTTTATAGTTTTTGTATGTGGTGTAAAGGGTCCAACTTCATTCTTTTTCAGGTGGATATTGGATTTTCCCAGTACCATTTGTTGAAAAGACTGTCGTTGCCTCACTGTATAGTCTTGGCCCCCTTGTCAAACACCGTTTGACTAGAAATGCATGGGTTTATTTCTGGGCCGTCTGTTTTGTTTCATTGGTTTATATGTCTTTTTATGCTGGCACCACTGCTGTCTTGATTACTATTTGTATTTAGTATGTTTTGAAATCAGGACTTGTTAGGCCTCCAACTTTGTTGTTCTTTTTCAAGTTTTTAGTATGTATTTAGTATGTTTTGAAATTAGGACTTGTAAGGACTCCAACTTTGTTGTTCTTTTTCAAGTTTGTTTTGGCTCTATGGGGTCCTTTGAGATTCCATATTAACTTAAGGATAGGTTTTCCCGTTTCTGCAAAAAATGCCATTGGGACTTTGACAGGGATTGCATTGAATCTGTAGATTGCTGTGGGTAGTATGACATTTTAACAATAAATCTTCCAATCTATGGATACAGTGTGTTTCCATTTATTTGTATATTTTATGGTTTCTTTCAGCAGTGTGTTATAGCTTGCAGTGTACAAGTCTGTTGGATCCTTGGTTAATTCCTAAATATTGTATTCTTTTTGATACTATTGTACATGGAATTGTGTTAATTTCTTTTTCAAATTGCTTATTGAAATACAACTGATGTTTGTGTGTTTGTGTGCTTTTATTTTTTGTATCCTGCAACGTTGCCAAAATAATTACTTCTAACATTTTTTTTTTCTTGAAAATTTAAGAGTTTTATGCATGTAAGGTCACATCTGAGAACCAGGGTAATTTTATTTCTTCCTTTCCAGGTTGAATGCAGTTTATTCCTTTTTCTTGTCTAATTGCTCTGGCTAGGACTTCCACTGCTGTGTTAAATAGAAATGGTGACAGTAGGCATCCTTGCTTTGTTCTCAATGTTAAAGGAAATGCTTTTAGTCTTTCACTGTCGAGTGTGATGTTAGCTGTGGGCTTTTTGTGTATGGCTTTTATTATGTTAAAGTTTCCTTCTATTTCTATTTTGTTTTCATGTGTTGAACTGTCCTTGCATTCCAGGTGTAAAGCCCACTTGGTCATGATGTGTAATCCTTTTAATGTGCTGCTGAATTTGTTTTGCTCCTATTTTGTTGTAGATTTTTGCATCAGTATTAATCACAGATATATGTCTATACTTTTGTTCTTGCTTGTTGTGTCTTTCTCTGGTTTTGGTGTCAGGGTAGTGTTGACCTTATGGAATGAATTTGAAGTATTCTCTTCTTTTGAATTCTTTATGAGTCTGAGGAAGCTTGGTGTTAATTCTTGTTTAAATGTCTGGTAGAATTCTCTAGCGGAGCCATCTGGTCCTGGGCTTCTCTTAGTTGGGAAGTTTTTGATAACTGCATCCAATCTCTGTTTACTAGTTATAGGCCATTCAGAGTTTTTATTTTTCATGTCCTCATTTTGCTAGGTGTACATTTTTAGGAATATACCAGTTTATTCTAGGTTATTCAATTGTTGATGTATATTGTTCATAATAATTCTGTTATAATCCTTCTGGCATCAGTTGTAATGTCCCCTCTTTCATTTCTGATTTTCATTTTTCAAGTCTTTTTCTTAGTCTAGCTAAGGAGTTTATTGATTTTGTTGATCTTTTTTTTAAAAACAAAAAATAAAAACCAAAAACGAACTCTAGGTTTCACTGAGTTTTTTTCTTTCCTTGTCTTCTTCTGTATTTAGTTGATCTCAGCCCTAATATGTATTATTTTTCTCCCTTCTGCTATTGTTTAGTTTAGTTTGTTCCTCTTTTTTCTAATTTCTTGAGATACAAAGTTAGGTTGTTGATTTGTGATTTTTTTTTTTTTTTTTAAAACATGTAAGCTTTTGCTGCCATAAACCTCCCTGTTAGTACTGCTGTAGCTACATCTCATAAATTAGTGGTTTGTTGTTTTTGTCTCCGGATATTTAAAAAATTTCTTTGTAATTTCTTTGCCCCATTGGTTGGTTAAGAGTGAGTTTTTAAATTCCACATGTGTGGATTTTCTTGTTTTTCTTCTGTTATTGGCTTTTAGTTTCATTTCACTGTGATTAGAGAAGATAGTTGGTATGATTTCAGTCTTCTTAAATTTATTCAGACTTGTTTTGTGACCTACGTTTTATATAATTTTAATATGTATCTGAACTTTCAGAGTTAATTGTAAAGACTTTTCTGAATTGTCAGTGTTTGGTTTTCTAAAATATGTTCACACCTCTTCAGCATATTTACAATATTTTTGAAAATTAATAGACATTCTTTTTTAGAAGTTTTTAGGTTTACAAAATATTTGAGCAGGATAGTATAGTGTTCCCATGTTCTAACCACCCCTCCAACTGTCATTTTTCCCTGTTATTAACATCTTACGTTAGTACAGTACACTTGTTACAGTTAATGAACCAATATTGACACATTATTATTAACTAAAGACCATAGTTTATTCAGATTTTCTTAGTTTTTACCCAGTGTTCTTTTTCTGTTCCAAGATATATTACATTTAGTTGTCGTTTCTTCCTAAGCTTCTGAAGACTTTGTTTTTGATGACCTTATGAGGTTTTTTTTTTTTTCTTAGCAGTTTTGAAGAATATTGGTCAGATATACTGTATGATCTTCTATTGGAATTTGTCTGATATTTTTCTCATGATCAGACTGCGGTTATGGGTTTTTGGGAGGATGTGTTATACTTGACATTTTAGTATTCAGGTGTTCTCTTAGAATACTGCTTGAAGCAAAACCATCTGTGCCAACTGCTTTTAAGTTTTATCCTCTTTTTTTGTACTCCCCCCCCCCCACTTATATAAGTAATATTCCAATTGTATTTCTTAGGTATAGATTTTAAAATACGTTCTATCATACTTCTTTGTAAAATCTTTTTTTAAAAAAATACGTGTCTTCGCTATTATCAAAAAGATAACACATGTTGGCAAGGATGTGGAGAAAGGGAGCCCTTATGTACCTTGCTAGGAATGCACAATAAACAGCCATTATGGAAAACAATATGGCAGTTTCTAGAAAACTAAAAATAGAATTACCATATGATATAGCAGTCCCGCTTCTGGTTATATATCTAAAGGAATTGAACTCAGTATGCTGAAGCGGTATCTGCATGTCCATGTTCACTACAGCATTATTCACAATAGCTAAAATATGGAAGCACCCTTGGTGTCCATCATTGCATGAAAGGATAAATGTGGTATACATGCACAATGGAATACTTTTCAGTCTTAAGATAGAAAAAATTCTGTTATTTGCAAGAACATGGATGAACCTGGAGGACATTATGCTAAGTGAAATAAACCAGGCACAGAAAGACAAACACCACGTAATCTAAATTGCGTGTAGAATCTAAAAAAGTTGAACTCTTAGAAGTAGAGAGTGAAATGGTGTTTACCTGAGGCTGGATTGGGAGTGCATGGGGCAAGAGGAGATGTTTATCAAATGGTACAAAGTTTTAGTCAGGAGGAATAAGCTTTAGTGATCTGTTGCACAGAATTATGAAATATAGTAATAATGCATGTATATTTTAAAATTGATGAAAGAGTAGATTTTAAGTGTTTTACCACAAAAAAATAAGTATGTGAAGTGATGGATTTGTTAATTAGCGTGAATTAATCATTCTACTATGTAAGCATATGTCAAAACATCACATTTTACTCCATAAATAGATAATATATACAACTATTATTTGTCAATTAAAAATTAATAAAATAAAAACAAAGTGTCTCAAATATGCTGGTTTAGGTTTGTGGGGAACAAATGCAGTTAAAAGGTTTTTTTTTTTCAGATTTTGGAGAGTACGAGCAAAGCAAGGTAAAATTAAACAACTTAAGTCGAAGTTTGTTTGTGTGTGATGTTTGTATATGCCTTTATTTTTTACTGTGGTAAAATATGCATAACAACATTTACCATTTTCAAGTGTACAGTTCAGTGGCATTTAAGTATGTTTATATTGTTTGTGCAACCATATATAGTTTTTAAAATATGCATTGGTCTGCTAGGACTGTCATAAAATACTACAGACTGGGTGGCTTACACAACAGAAATTTATTTTCTCACAGTTTTAGAGACTGAAAATTCAAGATTAGGGTGTTGGCAGGTTTTGTTTCTCCTGAGGCATCTCTGTCTTGCAGATGGCCTGCCCTCTGTGTGTACATACCTGTGTCTCTTAGAATGATACCAGTTGGGCCGGGTGCAGTGACACACGCTTGTAATCCCAGAACTTTGGGAGGCCAAAGCGGGTGAATCACTTGAGGTCAGGAGTTCGAGACCAGCCTGGCCAATATGGTGAAACCCTGTCTCTACTAAAAAAAAAAAAAAAAAAAAAAAAAATTACAAAAATTAGCCGGGCATAGTGGCGTGTGCCTGTAGTCCCAGCTACTTGGGAGGCTGAGGCGTGAGAATCGCTTGAACCCAGGAGGCAGAGTTTGCAGTGAGCCTTCATCTTAAAAAAAAAAAAAAAAGAATGACACCAGTCATATTGGGTAAAATCCTCATAAGTTACCTTATTTAACTGGATTCCTGAAAGGCCCTTGCTCTAATGTCATATTTGGGATGAGGGTTCAATATAAGAAATTTGGGGGGAGACACAGTTCAGTTCATAACATCTTTTATATAGAGGTGCTTCCAGTTTATCGCTATCTTCAATGTATTAATTTCCTGTGGTTGCTCTAACAAATTAGCACAAACTGGTTGGTTTAAAACAATAGAAATTAATTCTCTCACAGTTCTGGAGGCCAGAAGTTCTAAATCAGTATTATTGGGCCAAAATCAAGGTGATGGCAGAGCTTTGTTCCTTCTAGAGGGAGGCTGTAGAAGAGAATCCATTACTTGCTTCTCCCTGATACTAGTGGGTGCTGGCATTCCTGACTGTGGCCCATGTCCCTCCAGTCTTCAAAGGCAGCATTTTCATTTCTCTCTGCCATGTCATCGTCTTCTTTTTTGGAGACAGAGTCTTGCTGTGTTGCCCAGGCTGAATTGCAGTGACATGATCTGGGCTCATTGCAACCTCTGCCTCCTTCATTCAAGCAAGATTCTCCTGCCTCAACCTTCTGAGTAGCTGGGACTACAGGTGTATGCCACCATGCCCAACTGATTTTTGTATTTTTAGTAGAGATGGGGTTTCACCATGTTGGCCAGGCTGGTCTCGAACTCCTGACCTCAGGTCATCTGCCCACCTTGGCCTCCCAAAGTGCTGGGATTACAGGTGTGAGCCACTGTGCCTGGCCTCTCTGCTGTGTCTTCTCATTGCCTTCAGAGTGTGTCTCGTTCTTATACGGATACATGTGATTGCATTATGGCCCACCCAGATAATTCAGAATAATCTCCCCTCTCGAGATCCTTAATGTAATCATATCTGAAAAGACTTTTTTTTTTTTTTTTTTTTTTTTTTTGCCATGTGAGGTAACATTCTCAGGTTTCAGGGATCAGGGTGTGGATATCTTTTGTGGGGCGATTGTTCAGCTTATCCCACTCAGTCGTTTATAGTAGACTTTTAATGTTCTTACTTTGATTTTATAGTTTAGTTTTTAACAGGCCCCCATGTTCAGTTCTGGGTTGGTGGGAGATGATGGCATTGGGTGGCAGAGAAAGTATCTCATCTTTTCTGTATACTATGCAGAAAATTCTAGGTCTGTGGTTTTGGGAAGGACAAATCAGAGATGATAGTGAGTATGGAAATAAAACAATTAAAGTAATCTAGCTTGATAACAGAGGTAGGTATGGTGGTGCTGTTTTTTAAATAATAGAGAATTTAGAAGAGTCACAAGCTAGTTTCAGGTATGGGGAGGAGGGGATGTATAGAGTTTGGGACACACTGAGTTTTTAGAACTTCTGAAATATGGTAAAATTAGTAATGATAGGTGTGTTTTTGGCAAATGCATGTTCAGTGGATTGTTGGAATAGAAGTCACTTTATACTAAATTAAGGATTAAGTTGAAGATGGAAAGTATTGACACATTCTATTCTCTAGAATAAGGGTGCTTGGCATTTAGTAAGTACTTAATCAGTGTTGGCTATTATGAGAATTACTATAGTGTTCCAATACTGTAACATTTTTGTCTTCAGCTGTTTGGTGTACGTCTTGATATGTACATAATATTAAATAAATACTGATCTAGAAAGATGTGTGTTTTGTTAATTATTTTCATTATTGCCATTGCCATACTATTAAAATTAATGAAAACAATTTATTGTAGATTAAAAAAAAAAAAGAATTAGAAAGTTTCGATTTCTCGTTTGAATAGATTATTATTTCTCAAAAAAAACAGTGGGATTGGGGGGGCACTTAGCAATAGTTTCCTAAAGATTAAAATGATCGTATTCTAGTTGAATGCTTTTTTTTATGTTATATCAAGAAATATAATTTGATTTATGGTTTTTCATTTAAAATCGTGGTGTATTGTAGCTGTAGTTATTCATGCTTGACACAAAAAATTAAACCTTGGTCTTTGTATGTATTCTTTCAGGTTTGATTTAATTTTGGATGAGATTGTTCTTGCAGCAAGATGTTAATAAGACAAAATCTAGGTAAGTAGAAGACTGCTTTGTTAAATGTACATATCGAGATAGGAATAATACCAAAAAAAATGTCTTAAAAATGTGGTGTTGAGTTCAGAACCAAAGAGTTTTTAAATAAAATTTTGAAATGCAAATAACTGTCTTTTTGACACACTTGGTCCACTTGATTTGATGGGAGTAAAATTACAGCTATCAAATTGTGGAACTAAATTTTTAGTTTCCTTCTTTTGTGTTGAGGTTAACTAAAGCATTCAGGTTTCCAGTGAATATTCTAACATGTTAGAAAATCAAGTTAGTGTTTGGTTCAGCCACTCTTCAAATTGAACTCTCACCACTTCGGTAAGACATTTATTGTGTCACTTCATTGTTTTCTCCTTTGTTGATAAAGTATATGAATAGTCATTGCTTTTGTGAATTTTGCTTCATTATTACTGTTAAGGAAACACTTTTCCAAATGGGACATTTGCCAAATTGTGATTTCTTTCTGTTAATATAGTATTCAAAATTGTAAATTATTGTTTTAATGTTTTCCTAATGGGTGTCTCTACTGAATGACCTCTCTAATACAGCATTCTGATTAGCTTTCTAAGGCTGTTCACTTTCAAAAAGTTGAATTGGCATCATGTACTTTTGGTCTGGTATGTGAAAGAATGCTTTTAAATAATATAAGCTGTTGACATGTTTTAAAAAGATACATTTACTGTTTATTGGTAAGTGAATATTGGCTTCAAAACGGAAACAGGGGAAAATGAACACTGAAAAAATTGGAGTTAACTTGGTTTTCCCTCTAACCAGATGTTTCAGCTGTCAAAAATTTGCTGATCTCAGTGTTTGTTAAAGAAAAAAAAAAGAAGTCTAGGGTGAAAAGTGCTGTAGTTCAGTAATATGCACTGAAGGAAATCTCAGTCAGTGGTTTGGGCATGTTTTGAAGCAAAATTTTCCTTTTATTGCTATTATATAATAATAATAGTAGTGGTAGTTTGAAGAGTACTTATTGTGCTCTAAATTCTATTAAGTGCTTGTCATACCTTATTGATCATTATAGTACCTCCTATTGTGTAGAAAAATTTTATTTTTTGCTTTATAGTGGACTGTTTTTCTTTAGGAAGAATAATTTACTTTTTTAGCATTTATTAGAAATAACACTTGCCTATATATCCTCTTACAGTGGAGAAGAAGCCAGACTTTTGTACTTGAAGGTCTTATTAGGGATTTGTTTTCTAGTTGAATATACAGTGTCTGTTAGAACTTTTGTTCTGATTTTCTGTGTTTGATATTGCTTGTGGGATGACACTGGTTTAACTTATTCTGACCTTATTTTCCACCATGCTTATATATGTATTTTTTTCTTTTTTATTATGGTATAGTTTACATATATATAGTAACATAAAATTTGAGGTATAGAGCTGAATGACTTTTCGCATACACATTCATACATGTAACCGCCATCTAGATCAAGATATAGAACATTTCATTACTTTAGAAAGTTCCTTGTGCTTTCCCCGCTTCCAATCCAATAGCTTTTTTCCCCTGAAGTAATGATCTTTCTGAATTCTGTCAGCATAATTTAGTTTTGCCTGTTCTTGGATTTTTATATATAGTATGTACTCTTATATCTGGCTTTTTCATTCAACATAATGTTCTTGAGCTTCATCTATGTTGTGACTATATCAGCAGTTCATTATTTTTTATTGCTGTTTTATTTTTAGTAATATTCCATTGTATGAACACACTACAAAATATTTATGTTTTCTCTGTGATTTGGTTTATTGGATTCTCCATATTTCTGTTCCTACTTGCTAACTTTTCTATACTCTTTTCCTTCTTCTACCTATCTCTTTAATTGTCCCCCATCACTTTCGAAATAAAATGTAGTAAACCCTATAACACGGCATGCAGTTATCTCACTGTAGCTATGCCAGAATGCTGAGGATTATATGAATAAACTAAGTATGATGTTTCATATTCCTAGTTCTAGTCCTAGGTGCTTGTTGTCACTTTCCCTCAACCCCGTGCCTCCCCAATTGCCAGAGCCCTCTCTGCTAGTTGTCAGCTGATCTTCTGAAATAGCCTATCTGAAGCATCTGTCTGATCCTTTAAGCCAGGCCTGGGCATAGTTTGTCTTCTTTATTAGACTATGAGTTTGAAGGTAGATACCATCCATGTCTCATTTATCTTAGTAGCACAGTGCTGGGAATACTGTGTGCATTCGGTAAATGTTTTGTTAAACATAGATCAATGAAAAGTGTTCTTTTCTCCCAGGCAAATAGAGATTCAGAATGCTAGCCGGAATGGGATGGGGGCATTGGCACTTCAGTTGCTGTTGGGCCATAGGAAGGAGCCACTGAGGACAATCCAGAGACAGCATTATAGACATTTTAGAAAGAGAAATAAATTATTTCCCAAGTCTTCTTTCAATGGCTAGTAAAATATTCTTAGTTCAGTCCTAAAGTAAGACTGTCATTGTTGATTTTGATTAGTATTTCCAAGTGGAGGTATTAATCCATGTTGCAGAAATTTGAAGTGTTTGCTATGAAGAGTGTTTTCTTTGTGGGTTTGTACTAGTTATTTCTTTAAAGATTTTGAAAGGTTAGACTAATACAAGTAGAAGATTGGGAACACTAGTCACACATGTAAGAAGTGAAGAAAACTTTTCCTCATTTCTCTGAAGGTAAAAAACTGTTAGGATGGAGGAAGAAATTGTAGAATCATAGCCTGGAACTGTGGTAACATTTTCGATTCCCACAACTGAGGAAGCCTGCTGTTTGTTGAAAGGTATTTAAATTTTTTTTATTGTAGATATGTAATATAACATATATGAACAATATGCTTTTTTTGTTTTGTTTTTGAGACGGAGTTTCGCTGTTGTTGCCCAGGTGGGAATGGAGTGGTGCAATCTCAGCTCACTGCAACCTCTGCCTCCTGGGTTCAAGCAATTCTTCTGCCTCAGCTTCCCAAGTAGCTGGGATTACAGGCATGTGATACCACACCCAGCTAAATTTGTGTTTTTAAGTAGAGATGGGGTTTCACCATGTTCGTCAGGCTAGTCTCAAACTCCTGACCTCCGGTGATCCACCCTCCTTGGCCTCCCAATGTTCTGGGATTACAGGTGTGAGCCACTGCACCCAGCCTAAACAATATACTTTCTTAAGAAATAACACACTTCTTAAATTTTAAAGCATTTTGACTAGTGGGTTTTTTTTTTGTTTTTTTTTGTTTTTTTTCCTGTGTTTGAAATTTGGCTAGTTGGTTGACTATAGTAATCATCTGTAGATTTTTATGCCTGAAGCTTGATTGCCCTCTAGCAAGTCCAAAGCAAGAAAAGGTTCTTCCCCACTGGGATCAATTTGTTGCTTTTCCTTTCTGTAGCTTCTGCCATAATGCTTGAACACATAGTTGGACATTGACCTTTTCTCATGCTGTTCCTTCTGTCTTCCCACAAGGATTTTCTTAGACATAGATTCTTACCGTATATAGACCTTGGTTCTTTTTTTTTTTTTTTTTTTTTTTTAATCCTGCATGTGAACTGTGTTTAGTCCTATTGTTGGTTAGGGTTGAGCAGCCAGAGAAATTTAACCTTGAGATTGCCTAACTTACATGTCTCCACAAATATTTTAGACTAATTTTTCTTCTCAGAGGCTGCTAGCTGTACCTCAATTGCAGAGTCTTCCTCTTCATTTTGTGCTTCAGTATTTAACATAGGCAGCTGCTGCTAAGACTGCAGAATCCCCGAATCCAAGAATTTGAAATTCTTTATGGATATTTGTCTTAAATTAATTTATCTAGTTTCTAACTTCTCTGTACTTCATTTTCTTTAGTAGCACTGTAGATGTGCTGCCCTTTGTTGTAGCATGAAAAAGAAAACTTTTAAATTAATACAGTTCTTTGTTCTTCATTCTAGATGAGATTATACAACATACATTGACCCTTTCCAGCTGTATTGCCAAGTAACAGTTAGTATTTAGTATTTCACTTTTTTTTTTTTTTTTTAAAGACAAAGTTTTGCTCTTGTCGCCCAGGCTGGAGTACAATGGCGCAATTTCGGCTCCCTGCAGCCTTGTCTCCTGAGTTCATGCGATTCTCCTGCCTCAGCCTCCTGAGTAGCTGGGACTACAGGTGCATGCCACCACACCTGGCTAATTTCAGTATTTTTAGTAGAGATGGGGTTTCACTGTGTTGACCACGCTGGTCTCTAACTCCTGACCTCAGGCGATCCACTGGCCTCAGCCTCCCAAAGTGCTGGGATGATAGGCGTTAGCCACTGCACCCAGCCACATTTAGTATTTTCAAAATGTAAATTTTTTATAAAAGTCACATGTGACTTTATGAGCAAATAGTACAGCAGTGTTTAAAGTAAAAAGTAAAACTCTTACCTCCCACCCAGCACTGTACTCCCCATAAGTTACCAAAAATAGCTGGTATGTATTCTGCATCTTTCTCTTTCTGCTTATCAATATATTTTGGACATTTTTCTATATATGTACCACATTTATTATAACTGTTACCTTATTAATATTTAGGTAAATCTCAGGATTTTTTGCCTGTATATAAGTATTGCTGCAATAAATATTTTTGATTACATCAATGGGAGTGTGTGAGAGTGTCAGGATAATTTGTAGCAGTAGATTGCTGGGTCAAGGATATGTGCCCTTTAACTTCTGATATAATAAAACTGCAATGAGGTTGTACCACTTAATATTCTTATTGCTAGTTTATGAGAATATCTTTTCCCACATTCTGCTAAATATTTGTTTTATCCTGCTAGTTTAATTGGCAGAAAGTAGTATTTATTTTACTGTGCATTTTTTAAATTGTGAGAGTGCTCAAAGGTTTGAAATATCACCTTCATTACAACTTAAATTCTATTGGAGAATATATGTGAAGATTTTTATTTTTTGCTGTTAAGTCCATCAGTTCCATCAATTAACATACCTTTGTGTTTTAGGTGTTACAGTCAAAGTTAATATTGAATAATCAGATTATTTGCCTTTTTTTTCCCTTCATACTATTTTTTTTAAGATAAATATTTCCTTATGGCAAATTTCTTTATAGTTTGCTACAAACTAACATCAGCATAGCCTGTAAATAAAAAGAAAATAAAAGCCATTACTAAATATTAGGTTCATTAAGTCTAGATTAATAGCAGTCTGCTTAAAATCTATTGTCTTTTACAACTCAAGCATTAGAATACTTTGCTTCTTTGTGGTTATTTTTTACTATTCTTATTATGTATGATAAGCTACAGTTATTAGTCTTAATTCCAGCTTTAATATGAGTGAACTCCTTTTTTTTGAATTATTTAATTCTAGAAAACTTAAATACTTAAATTTACAACTGTAAAAAAAGAGCTGAGAAAATCCTTAGTGTTACTATGATAGATTTCTCTGAGTCATTTTTACAAATTGGCATCTTTTGGTATTTTTAAAATAGTATTTTCTAGTGTGATGCCTTTATTCCTAGATATGTTTATAGTACTATGCCATATTATATAAGGGATTTGAGCATCTGTGGATTTTGGTATCTGGGGGGTTGTCCTGGAACCAATCCCCTTCAGATGTGAAGGGTCAACTGTATATCTGTCTCTCTTGATCTACATCTCTTAAAACTCACCCTTGGTTTCACTGTGCTGTTAAATTTGTTTAAAGGGAGGCTACATTGTTCTTTTTTGAAGTTGAGCTGTCAGTAGTTTTTCCAAAGAAAGTTTCAGCCATGCTTGGGTTTAGTATAAAAGTTTCTTTCCAAATCTGAAATGTTTTTAAACCTAGCAAAGACTAAGTGGCCAATATCATTACAATGTGTGAACAGGAAACCATAAAACTGCTCCTTCAGACCAAAGAATTTTGCCATGGCTATACTTTAGCCTTCTATGATTGGTCTAAACTGTAAATAAAAGTGCTAAATAAAACAAGGCAATCAGTAAGCCTTTACTGAAATCTAATATTCTAGGCACTGTGCTATATGTTAGAGATGCATAATTAGTCATTAGAATTCCCAGTATCATTCGACTAATTATAGTACAAATGATGAACACAATACTGCCAAGTCTGAGTAGTACAGTGTAGTAGTAGGCCTGAGGAGGACGTTTTTAAGGAAGAAGTCAGGAAAGGCTTCATAGAGCAAGATATCATTTAGAGTTGAGAGAAAGAATAGAATTTTCACCTTGGGAAAATATGGGCAGATGGGGCATGAACTAAAGCTCTTATTTTAGTTTCTAGACATTATTTCGTAAAAACAGTTTCATTTAACTGAATGTCCATATTGCCAGAGTTACTGAGTTTCTTAAATGTACTGAAGTGTACAGTTTACCACAGCTTAGGAATTTATTATTTGAACTGTTTCCTTGTGCTATTTTTTTCAAACTGTGGAAACAAGTTTAATTTTTTGAATCTACCAAGAAATAAATGATACTGTGAAAACTTTCATCCTCATTATTTTGATTATTATAATATTACACTTAAGTGTAAGAGATTCAGAAATAATAAATGACTGGCTTGAGGTTAGGTAGGTAATTGCAGAGGCAGAATTGGAACCTAAGTCTTCTGATGTCTGATTTACTATTCTTTTGAGATGACCATTAAAGTAGATATTTGAGACCAGGCGGGGTGGCTCACACCTGTAATCCCAGCACTTTGGGAGGCTGAGGCAGGTGAATCGCCTGAGGTCAGGAGTTCAAGACCAGCCTGGCCAACATGGTGAAATCTCGTCTCTACTAAAAATATAAAAATTAACTGGGTGTGGCCGGGCGCGGTGGCTCACGCCTGTAATCCCAGCACTTTGGGAGGCCGAGGCGGGCGGATCACAAGGTCAGGAGATCGAGACCACGGTGAAACCCCGTCTCTACTAAAAATACAAAAAATTAGCCGGGCGCGGTTGTGGGCGCCTGTAGTCCCAGCTACTCAGGAGGCTGAGGCAGGAGAATGGCGTGAACCCGGGAGGCGGAGCTTGCAGTGAGCCGAGATCGCGCCACTGCACTCCAGCCTGGGCGACAGAGCGAGACTCCGTCTCAAAAAAAAAAAAAAATTAACTGGGTGTGATGGCAGGCGCCTGTAATCCCAGCTGCTTGGGAGGCTGAGGCAGGAGAATCAATCACTTGAACCTGGGAGACAGAGGTTGCAGTGAGCCGAGATCGCGCCATTGCACTCCAGCCTGGGAGACAGAATGAGACTCTGTCTCAAAAAAAAAAATAAAAGTAGATATTTGAAACTTTTACGGTCTTCTAACTAGGCTGAAGCCTGTGGGCTCAGTAAATTTTTGTTTAATATTTTATTGATTCATCTGATGTTTTATGAATTGGTGATTGTAATTAAGTTGGTTTTAGATCACACTTTACTAGTCTGAGGAGAAAAGATGACTAAATAAGTAATTATAATCAAGTATCATTAGTATTGTGATAGTCTCTGTTCCTGGAAGGCAAGGGCCGTGTCTGTTTTATTTATTAAGATATATATTCAGTACTTTAATATAGCTAATACTTTACTCATAGTAGACATTTAATAAATATATATTTAATGACTGGATGGAAATATGGCAAGGCCTCCCAGAAGTGACACTTAAACTGAAACTTGGAGGAACTGTTTGGTGATTAATGTAGATAAAAAATATGGGGAAGGCCTGTTAGCAGAAGAAATAGCATGTACAAAGAATGAGAGGTAACAGAAAGGGAAGATTGCTGGAACTGAAAGAAATGTAAGTTTTGAATGTAGAGCTCACCGTGGGGTGTGGATGTGGGGAGTGGCTAGTGTCAAGAGATAAGATGAGAGAGTAAGGCTGGGCCATTTTATTGAGGCTTTTATAAACCATTGAAGGAGTTTAAATGCGAGGAAATGATTTTATTCTATCTGTTTTAGCAAACGAACCTAATTAAAATGGGGAGAACAGATCACAGGGAAAGCTAGATTGGATTCAGGATGACTAGTTAGTATGGAGAGCATGCTAGCCTGACTTGAGAGTGGTAGAAGTGGGGATAGAAAGATGTGGTTGGATTTGAGGGAGACTTAGACGACAAAAGAGACCAGCTTTGGTGGTTAATTGTAATGGAGGTGGGAGTGGGAGAATAAGGAAGGAGTTAAGGATGACTCATGTTTCTAGCTGGGAAGTAGTGCTGTATTATTCACAGATAGGTACTGTGAAGAAGAACATTTGGAGAGAACAAGAGCTACATTTTAGATGTATTAAGCTTTAAGTAGCTCAGGACTTGTGATTAGAAATGTCAGGTGGCAGTTAGATATGAGACCTGTAACTTGAGATGTGAGAATTGTCAGCATGAAATCTTAATGTCTCTCAAATTCTTTTTTTTTTTTTGAGACAAGTCTTGCTGTATCCTCTAGGCTAGAGTGCAGTGGTGTGATCTTGGCTCACTGCAACCTTCGCCTCCCGGGTTCAAACGATGCTCATGCCTCAGCCTGGGATTACCGGCGCCTGCCATTATGCCCAGCTAATTTTTTTATTTTTAGTAGAGATGGAGTTTCACCATGTTGGCCAGGCTGGTCTCGAACTCCTGACCTCAGGTGATCTACCCGCCTCAGCCTCCCAAAGTGCTAGGATTACAGGCGTGAGCTCGCCTGACTCATTTTTTAATTCTAATATCTTTCTGCAAGATATTACAAAGCGTGTTTATACATTAAATATTCTATTGACCTAAAGATTGCTCCATGTAGACTTATGAGCTGCTGTTTTTATTAGAGATTCTGGCCTCTGCTTATTGTTAATTGAACAAGATTTAATACCATTAATGAATAATTATGCTACTGATGGTAAAAGTCTTACCAAAAATATTGAATGGCTAAGGGTGTATTGAATGTATTAAATCTTAGATTTATATTAGTGTGTCTAAGTAGCTGAATATAAATACTAATATTTGATAATGCAAATATTTTCCACCCTGAATAGCAAAGTTTAGGTTAAAGTGATCCTGTGGTCTTTAGATTAATCATGATTCAACAAACTATTAGAATAAAAGTTACACACAACAGTATGATCTTGCCTACCTTGTTAACCATTATATACTCACTGTCTAGAGCAGTTCTTGGCACAGAGGTCCTCAATATTTGTTGAGTAATCAATCAATATTGACATACAATGCTTTAATAGCTAATACAATTTTATTTTTGGTCAGGTTACAGCAATGGCAGACTGACTTTTTTAGTTCTTAAAAAGAGTCTTATCCCCAACTTAAGGAATTATATTTTTATTTGAGCAATATTTTCCCCCTTAAATTACCCTTTATTCATATTTATGCCACCTTCTTTCTATATACTTCGCTTCCAGCAAACGGACACATTTCTGTTTCTAATCAGAACATTTTTACTGACATTTATGAAACAAGTCTTCTAGTAAAAACAGTTTGGACATTTCACTTGTGTATTCTGACATCACCATGTCTAATGGTGATTCGTCACCTTTGCTTTCAAAACCTATTCTTGCTAATGGGATGACCATTCTCTCGTCATGGAGCTCAAAATCTCTCCAAATATTTGTAGTGCTTACCTTCTGTTATAAAGATTTGGTCAGTTACTAAGTCTTTTTGCTGTTACTTCGGCGATATAACATGTATTTATCTTTTTCTTTCTATTCCCATTGCTATTGTTGTTTGCCCATCTTTTACACTCATCTTGGATGATGTGTCTGTGTTCATTTCATTTGGATAAGACCATTTGATTCAACTCTTTAGGAAGTTACCTTAATTATATTACTTGTTCAAAAACATTAACTACTCCTTAAGAATAAATTTTAATTCTTAGGTATTATATCTAGGAGGTTCCAAATTTATGTTCTAATCAACAGTTTTATCTCCTGCTATTCTTTAGTAAGCATTTTGCTGCAGCCTGATTATCATTGTTATATGAAAAAACCCTCACTTTCATCTTTACTCATACCTTCTTTGCCAGTCTCATCCTTAGTTTATCTCTACCCTTGAAATCTAACTCATCCAAGAAAGCTTAGCTCAAATCCTGCCTCTGCCTTGAGGGGTTGACATAGTCCCTGGTATATGGGATGTAGTTCTGGTATATTTCCTCACCCATCCCTAGATTCATGGTGGAGATCTCTCTAACCAAGACAGATTAACAAGAGAAGTGCATACAAATTTATTTAATAAAAATTTTGCATGACATGAGAGACTTCAGATATGAAGACTTGGCAAAACAACAGAAAGCTGTATTACTATGGACAGTTATGCAGGAGAATGATTAGAGGACAAAAGGGTATGATCTAATGGTGATAAACTGGGGTGGAGTTAGCAAAGCCTGTTTGTTCAGATTCTTCTTGGCATCTCTATGTGACACATCTATAGGGACACCTATCCCATAAGAGTTTTAGGAGAGAAGGGAGAGAAAAAGTCAAAGAATGACTTTCCTAGATTTTATGGCCTACTTCAGGGGAGAAAAGAAGGAGAAAGAGAGACCTTCCTGCTTCTGCTGTTTTCTCAAATGCCAAGGTGCCATATTTTGGGGGTAGCATTTCCTACATCTCATTACTGGGAAGTCACTTTCTCTTGATATTTATGATTGTAAACTGAGCTACCTATTAATTGAATGACTTTAAAGTATGATAAGATAATGAAGTGCTAAATATTGACATCTCCTGCAACACCCTGTATAGTTGACAGGCTCCTCTATTTTTTAAACTGGTAAAAACAAAAACCGTGGTTACCTTATATATATATATATTTTTAACAGACATTTATATGTTTACTCTTTCTATGCTTATCAGATATTTTTTGTCTGATGGATTAAAAATCAAAACCATGATAAATGCAGACTTATTTAACATTTATATAGTGCTTACTACCTGCCAGACGCTGTTATAAGTACTTTTTAAATATTAACTCAATCCACATTTTACAGATAACAAAACTAAAATATGAGTTTAGCAATGGAAGAGCTAGGATTTGAATGGAGTAGTCTAGCTTGAGAGTCTTTGCTATTAAAGCCTTATGTTATACTCCTCAACAGAGTGGTAAAATAATTTAGTAAATATTAAAATAATTCAGTGAAATAACGTAAGAAATACTACGCAGGAAAATACATAATTACATGTATACTCTTATTTATACTCTCACCCATTTTTTTCCTGCCCCTCATGTTATTCTGGAGCAAATCCAGAGATATTTGTTATTTATTGATGTCTACCTCATCCCCATTGGTAATTTTTTTCCAGTTTTTTATTATGGTAAACTATAAGTAACATGAAATTTGCCATTTTAACCATTTTTAAGTGTACAGTTCAGTGTTACTGTATACATTTATAATGTGCACTCATCACCACCATCCATCTTCATAATTTCTTGTCTTGTAAAACTGAAACTCTATACCCATTAAACAACAATTCCTCCATTTCTTCTGCTCCTGAGGTCCTGGAAATCACCATTTTTCTGTCTCTTTGAATTTGACTACTCTAAGTGTCTCATAAGCAGAATCATATAGTGTTTGTCTTTTTGTGACTGGCTTATTTCACAAGTGTGTTGTTTTCAGAGTTCATCCATGTTACAGTATTTTGCAGAATTTCCTCCCATTTTAAGTCTGCATAATATTGCATTGTATGTATGTAACACATGTTGTTTATGGTGGACACCTGTGTTGCTTCCACCATTTAGCTATTGTGAATAATGTTGCAGTGAACATGGGTGTACAAATATCTCTTCAAGACCTTGCTTTCAGTTTTCAGGGATATATAGCTAGAAGTGGAATTGCTGGATCATATGGTAATTCTATTTTTAGTTTTTTGAGGAGCCACCATAGTTTTCTGTAGTGGCTGCACCATTTGACATTCCCACCAACAGTGCACAAATGTTCCTATTTCTCTACATCTTTGCCAACACTTGATATTTTGTTTTTGTTTTTTGATAGTGGCTATTATGTGTTATGATGGTTTTGATTTGTATTTGCCTAATAATTAGTGATGTTGAGCATCTTTTCATATGCTTATTGGCCATATGTTTGTCCTTGGAGAAATGTCTATTCAAGTCTTTTGCCCATTTTTTAATCATGTTGTTTTTCTGTTGAGTTGTAGTTCTGTATATGTTCTAGATACTACTCCCTTGTTAGATATATGATTTGCAGAGATATTTTCTCCCATTCCATTGGTTCTGTTTACTCCGTATATCTTTTGTGGCACACAAATTTTTACATTTTCACAGAGTTCAATTAGTCTTTTTTGTTTGTTTGTTTGTTTAGACAGAGTCTCATTGTGTCGCCCACGCTGGAGTGCAGTGGTATAATGACTTGGTTCACTGCAACCTCTGCCTCTGGATTCAGGTGATTGTCATGCCTCAGCCTCCTGAGTAGCTGGGACTACAGCACTTATTTGCATGTTTCATTGTTTTCCAGCCTTTAGCTGTATGCTTAAAATGCAAATGGAATAATATAAGAATATAAGAATAATGAGAAGTAATACTTGGAAATGTTCTGAGAAATGATGAAAAAAGGGCCTGGTTTCTATCTGATTGAAAAGAGATGAGACTTGGGAGAGCAGTCAGACTCCCTCTGTCCTTCCCACCTCTTCTCATCCCCTCCCCTAAGTGCTCTGGCTAGGAATTCTAGTACAATGTATGTAGAAGTGGGCTTTTCTTGCCCTGGCGTGGTGGCTCACACCTGTAATCCCAGCACTTTGGGAATCCGAGGTGGATGGATCATGAGATCAGGAGTTCGAGACCAGCCTAGTCAACGTGGTGAAACCCCATCTCTACCAAAAATACAAAAATTAGCTGGATGCGGTTGTATGCACCTGTAATCCCAGCTACTCAGGAGGCTGAGGCAGGAGAATCGCTTGAACCCTGTGGCGGAGGTTGCAGTGAGCCGAGATCAGGCCATTGCACTTCAACCTGGGTGACATAGTGAGACTCTTACCCCCCATCAAAAAGAAAGAAAGAAAGAAATGGGCTTTTTGTGTATTGCTTTTATTATATTGAAGTAGTTTCCTTCTATTCGTAGTTTGTTGGATCTGGTTATTAACGAAAGGATATTGAATTTTTTCTTTTTTTTTTTTTTGCATCAATTGCGATGGTCATGGGTTTTGTCCATTGTTTTGTTAATGTGCTGTGTTACATTGATTTTTTTTTTTTATGTTGAACTATCCTTGGATTCCAGAAATAAATCTCACTTGGTTATGGTGTATAATCCTTTCAATATGCTGTTGAATTTTGTTTGCTAGTATTTTGTTTGAGGTTCTCAATCTCTTTTCTTTCTGGATAAATGAAGGCATACAGATAATTTTCATAATAAAGCCATACTACAGTGTATATTTATAGTTCAATGGAATGTAAGTAATTTTTTTTTTTTTTTTTTTTTTTTTTTTTTTGAGATGGAGTCTTGCTTAGTTGCTAGGCTGGAGTGCAGTGGCGTGGTCTCTGCTCACTGTAAACTCTGCCTCCTGGGTTCAAGTGAGTCTCCTGCCTCAGCCTCCTGAGTAGCTGGGACTACAGACACGTGTCACCACGCCCAGCTAATTTTTGTATTTTTAGTAGAGATAGGATTTCACCATGTTGGCCAGGATGGACTAGATCTCTTGACCTTGTAATCTGCCCGCCTCAGCCATGTATTTTTTTAATAGATAATCACTTATATACCCTGGTATTTGGTTGTATATGCTTCACACTAATTACAACACATGATAATCATATGATATCTGAACGCTAGACCATTGTTTTCAATTATGGCTGCACATCACAATGCCAAAGGAGATATTCACACACACACTATTGCCAGAGTCATTTAGATTGGAATTTTTCCGAAGGGGACTGAACATCAGTAGTTTTAAAAAAGTCTTCAAGTACAGAAATATTTAAAAATTCCCTACATTGTTTTGGCTACACATCCAAGTTGTATGGGGTGCTTTAAAAAGTCTATAGGCCTTGGTGAAGTGGAATCAAATTCCAGGGGAGGAGTTGCACAATCTGTCATTTTTAAAAGTTTCCCAAGTTTATCTGAAGCACAGCTAGGTTCTTAATACTGGTCTAGAATTTTCTCAGTCACAAGAAAGGTTAATTAGCAATTTATTTTGATTAAGGTAATTTGCAAGGGCCCTAAATACAGATTTTCTATTGTATGGGCCGAAAGGAGAGCCATATGTTTTATATTGTCAATTATATAGGAGCTAAGTTGTTTACTTAAGGAAATTGACGTAGGTGCTTATCTTCATATTAATCTAATTGCTGTATGGGGTTGCAATAATATGAATAGGCAGGACCACCAATTATTTTCTTAGGCAAACTTGTTCTTATGTCTAAACTGGTATTCTGCTCACAACTCAGCATTTAGCATAAAGCATGTTCAAGGTGACCTTAGTTTTGTGTTTTCAGAAGACAGAAATATTCATGTGTATCACAGTAGAACTTAAATGCAGTGTGATTTAAAACATCTCATTTGTTCTGCCAAATTGAACATATTAGTCTGCTAGGGCTGCCATAGGAAACTACAGTAGACCTACCTAATCCGTGGGGGATACATTCCAGTACCTCCAGTGGATGCTGAAACCTCAGTACAGAATTCTATATGCGCTGTTTTTTTCCTACATATACATATCTGTGATAAAGTTTACTTTATAAATTAGACACAATGAGAGATTTAAAACAATAATAATAGAACAGTTAAGTAAGGTTTACTTAGCACAAGTACTACAATACCTAGACAGTTGATTCGATAACTAAGGTGGCTAATAGATAGGGAGCATCTACAGCATGGATCCACAGGACAGAGGGATGGTTCATACATAACCTGGGTGGGATAGAGCAGGACGTTGTGAGATTACATCACACTACACAGAACTGTGTGCAGTTTAAAAGGGTTGAATTGTTTATTTTTGGAATTTTTGATTTAATATTTTCAGACCATAGTTGACTGGGTAATTGAAACCTCAGAAAGTGAAACTGCAGATAAGGGGTGACTATTGTACCATAGACTGGGTAGCCTAAACAATAGAAATTTATTTTCTCACATTTCTGGAGGCTAGAAGTCCAGGATCAAGATGTTAACAGGCTTGGCTTCTTAACTGAGGCCTCTCTCCTTGGCTTGCAGATGACTGTCTTCTTGGTGTGTCCTTACATGGCCTTTTCTCAGTGCATGCCCATCTTTGGTGTCTTCTTATAAGGACCCCAGTTAGATTGGATTAGGGCCTATCCTAACGGCTTCATTTTAACTTAGTACTAGGGCTTCAACATATGAATTTTGGGGGGAACACAATTCAATCTGTAACATTGCATTTAAAGTGTTCTCCTTTATAGGTAATGAATTAATGAGTGGAATTATTTTGAATTATTGGGTGCTGCTTACTGAAGAAAATTTGCCAAAAATGATGACTTTGTTTTTGTAATGAATATTTAACCATACTTTCAGAATGTAATAACAAGATGTGGTGCATTGAGTCAGATGTGTGACTTTGGTTTGCTGTGGCAAGTAAATAGGATAAATGCATCTAGATGTGCATATATGCTTTCAAGATATACTGATAAATGTATCTATTTATCAGTATATCTATTTGTCTCTATATAGTGAAAGGTATTCTTAAAGTATTTAGGAAACGAATCATAAATCTGAAAGGGAGTTACAGTATACCTTATTTTATGTCATTATGCAAAGTTATTTTAAAAATTTATTCAACCCACTTTAAATATTATTGTGATATTTAAGGAAACTCTAAAAATTTGTACTGTCTGTTAAAATTACACAGTTTAATCTGGAGATAGTCATTGTTTAGGCACTAGAAAGCTAATGATACAACAATAAATGTGACAGATTTAAATTATTTTCTCAATTCAGAGAAATAGTAGAGGTATTAGAACCATTGTAAAAAGTCTGTTTATCACACATCACATTAAAATGAGAGGCTCCCCCCCAAAACCGAACTGTATTAGAATGCTTATATACAGTTTGAAAGGAAATTAGCTAGTTAATAAATTTTTAATTTGGGGGCAAAAAGTTGCCTATGCAATACTGTATTTTGATATTACCCTATTGTAAATTATATCTCATATGCAGCCTTTTAAGTTTTCAGTGCATATCAGTACATTTACATACACAGGGAATTTTTAAAATTTTCCTGCAATTTCCTGCAAAATAACTGATGATGAGGCGTGTGAATTAGTTATATCACTAATTGAGATAAGGTGTACAATGACAATTGCTATTACTTTTCATGCACTTTTAAGTTGATTGCATGGTCAAATATTAAAATAAGCTTGGATTTTTTTTTTTTTGAGACGGAGTCTCACTCTGTCACCCAGGCTGGAGTGCAGTGACGAGATCTCGGCTCACGGCAATCTCCACCTCCCAGATTCAAGCAGTTCTCCTGCCTCAGCCTCCTGAGTAGTTGGGATTACAGGCATGTGCCATCACGCCTGGCTAATTTTTTTTTTTTGTATTTTTTTTTTAGTAGAGACGGGGTTTCACCATATTGGCCAAGCTGGTCACGAACTCCTGATCTTGTGCTCCACCTGCCTCGACCTCCCAAAGTGCTGGAATTACAGGCGTGAGCCATCGCTCGCGGCCATAAGCTTGGTTCTTTCTGTGCACTCACTGGTGGCTAGGGGCAGCCTACCCAGAAATATGCAATGTGTCTGATGAAACCAGTTGAAGTTAATAAAAGGAAACTTTGTTGTGTTTAATTCCTATAATTGACTGATTTCAGGGCCTTTTTCATTTGTAGTCAGCCTGTGTTGGCTGTGTTTCTTCATTAGGTTGACTACTACCTTTTAGTTGTTCAAAACAGCATAAGCAATAGAAGACATGGTTCCCATTCTCTCACAATCACAGGGAAGGTTTTTGCTTTTGTGTTTTGGAACTTAGGTCCATTAGGAGAGAGATATCAATACTCATCAACTGAATATTTGAAAGAGTTCTGAAAAGAACAGTTCTGTAAGAGCATATGTCAAAGGAGCTTGACACAGAGTGGGTTGAGGAGAGCTTCACAGAGTAAGTGACCTTAAGAGCTGTGATCTGAAGGGAGATTATCAGTTAAGGTTAACTAGATTTGTGTGATGGAGGGCTGAGGATTCCAGACCAAGGGAACTACATGTATAGAGGCCCTATGGTGAAGAGGAACATGTTTGGGGAATTTGAGAGAAGGCCAGTACTTTGGATCACTGAGAACTGATGGGAGGAGAGTCTGAGACTACAGTGGAGAGATAGGCAGGGCCCAGCAAAGCCATTTCAACTGTGTACAAGATTTGGGATTATATCCTGAGAGAAGGGAAAATGTGTTTTACAGAGAAGTGGAAAGATGACTCTGCCTTTGGTGTAGAAAATGATTAGAAAAGGGAACACTAGATTCTACTTAGAAGTCAGACATGCATTAACTTTAAGAAACTTTCTGCTTATGATAATGAACAAAAAAGTAGTCACAAATTGTGTTCCACACTCTAGGCACTATTTTGGATATCAAAGGTACGTCAGTGAGCAAAATGTCTCTGTTCTCAAGAAGCTTACTTTATAGTGCAGAGAAAAAACAAATGATCAAATAATAATGTATCAGGTGTTAGTACTATAAAGAAAAGTATCAGCAGAGAGGGGCATAGAGAGTTACTAGGAGTGCTCTTCCAGTAACTTTATTTTGGATGTTATATGAAGAACCAGGAAGGAGATGGACACAAATGTGAAAGAACTGATCCGTATGTATATTTGGAGGAAGAACTTCAGGCGGAGAATATTAAGTGCAAAATAACCGGAGCATAGTCGAGACATAAAGGCCAATATGAGTACATTGAGAAAGAGAGTTGGGGCTGGGCGCGGTGGCTCATGCCTGTAAGCCAGACACTTTGGGAGGTCGAGGTGGGTGAATCACCTGAGGTCAGGGGTTTGAGACCAGCCTGGCCAGCATGATGAAACCCCATCTCTGCTAAAAATACAAAAAATTAGCTGGGTGTGGTGGCTGGTGCCTGTAATCCCAGATACTTGGGAGGCTGAAGCAGGAGAATCGCTTGAACTCAGGAGGTGAAGGTTTCAGTGAGCCGAGATCATGCCATTGGATTCCAGCCTAGGCAACAAGAGTGAAACTCCATCTCAAAAAAAAAAAAAAAAAAAAAAAAAAAAAGAGAGAAAGAGAGTTGGTGGGAGATGGGGTCTAGGACAAAGTGCATTGGATATGAACTATAAGACTCATTACTTATATCAAAATTTAGTCCTTTTTTGCTGATAACATTTTATGTAATTAAAATAGTATTCTGTTATTTTACACCTTTTAGGAACTATTTTTTGTCCTCCTTTTAAATAAGAAAAATAAACAAAAATTTCAGAAAAGAAGATTAGTGTTGAGGGGTGAATTATATCCCCCTCCAAATTCTTATGTTGAAATCCTATCTCCCTCTACCTCAGAGTAACCTTACTTGGAGATAGGGTCTTTATAGAGGTAATCAGGTTGAATGAGGTCATTAGGGTGGGCTTATCCAAGTATCACTGATGTCCTTATAAAAAGGAGAAATTTGGGTACTGAGACACTAATAGAAGGAAGATGATGTGAAGAAACCTAGGAAAAAGTGGCTCTCTGCAGGCCAAGGAGAAATCGGAAACAGATCTTTCCTCACAGCTGTGAGAAGGAACCAACCCTACTGATACTTTTGTCTTGGACTTCCAGTTCCCAGATATTTGAGCCAATAAATTTTTGTTGTTTAAGCCACCAGTTGCAGGACTTTGTTAAAAGGCGATTCTAGGTTTTTCTTTTATCCTAGCAAATTAATACAGATATTAACTAAAGACTAAAATTTACTCTCCTCACTCCTTCCCCATACTTAACAAGGGTAACAGATTGTTATGAAACCTTCCAGGTCTTTTATTGTGTTTGTGTGTATGTGTGTGTGTTTCATTAATTTGTAAAGCAACTTATATCTTCTAAGGGAATGTGGGGAATTTAAAAACAACAAGCAACAAAAAGTAAATGCTACAGCATTATATTATAGTTCCTTGCCTTCCAAGAAAATTTTTAACTCTAAACCTGACTCTGTCACAAGATAATATACACTACTCTTTTCCAAAAAAAAGACCTCTTTTATTTTTAAAGTTTCATGCTAAGATACTTCACAATCTTATTTAAATTTGTTAAAAGGTTGATTTTTCCATTCCAGTATAATATTCCAGTATAGCTTTTTTTGTTGCTTCAGTGTGGTATTTTGGAAAAAGAATTTGTTACCACTTGGTGGCACTATGTGGCTTAAAAATGAATCACATTGTATGCAGTTAACTATACTGTTCTACGTAAATGATTAAATTCAGAGGGAAACTGTTTGATACAGAGCAACTTAATATAGTAAATGTATGATTCTTTTGTAAATAAAATAACTGGTATTGTAGAGTTTTATTAAAATGTCATGGAATATAAAAATATAAACCAAGGCTTAGTTTGGTGGGTAGGGAAGTATATAAATTTTTGATAGAAACCTCCTTTAGGTCAGGTGTCATTTATCATTCTGTCTTAATCCTCTTCTTTGTATAGATGTGAGAAAATAGATTTTTAATATTAGAAACAAACATCTTCAACTTTAATAGTAATTAATGTTTTCCAAGGTATATATTTTATTTTCTCTTATATAAACTTAAGAAAATGAAATTTTTTCAAATGATTAAGTAAAACTTAAAGGAAAACAGAAAAATTAAATATATTGAATGATGTCTTCCTGCAGCATATTGAAAAATCAAACAGTCCTTTTAAAGATCCTGTATGTTTCATTTAATTAGACAAAGGATCTTGAAATATAAGAGGAAAGTTACTTTGTTCCAGACATAATTTTTGCTCCCTAGCAATTGACATGTAATACCATAATTGTTAAGGTATTTGTGTAATATATTGTTTTCTAGGTCACATGTACAGCATATAAAAGATGATGCTCTGTGTCTTTTTAAAAATTTAAATACAATACATACAGGAAAATGCATGAAGTGTAGGGTACAGCTCAGTGAGTCATCACAAAGTAAACACTCCATGACCACCACAGATCGAGAAATAGAATACTGCCAGCAACCCAGAAACCCCATTTCTTTTCTTAGTCGCTATCCCTGTTTTTTCTTTCCCAGATTAACCACTTGCCTGACTTCAAAGAAAATAACTTTTTTTTACTTGTTTTTGAACTTTTACAGAAATAGAATTATACAGAAGTATTTTTTTGTCTATTTTGTTCAACGTTATATTTGAGAATTGGGAATTTTGTCAGATATAGCTATGGTTCACTTGTATAATTTTATCACAATTTGTCATATTACTGTAGGACATTTGGGCTGAATAATGCTGCTGTGAACATTCTTGCATGTTTCTGGGTGCATATGTGCAACATTTATATTAGGTGTATACCAAGACTAGAATCTGGGTCATTGGTTTGACCAGTGTGTATATATTCAAATTTAGAAGATGACACAAGAATTGTTTTCAAAATGGTTGTATCAATCACATCAAGTAAATGAGGATTCCTGTTGCTCTGTATCCTCACTAACACTTAGTATTAATATCCTCTAATTTTAGTCTTCTGAAAGATGCATTTCCCTGATCCAAATGGAGTTGAGTACCCTTTCATAAATGTACTGGTTGTTTCGGTATCCTTTTTTGCAAAGTCTCTTCTCTCCTCACCACCTTAACAAAATTACTGTTGAGCTTTCTGTTTCTATCTTACTGGTTTATAGGAATTATATAGTTTATGCATACAGCCCTGTTTTTCCTATTGGAGTTTCTGTACTTTTCCTTTCGCTTTTAGGAGTTTTTATATGCTCTAAATACAGACTCTTTGTTAGTTACATTTAAAATATATATATATATATATATATATATATATATATATATTCCACTTTGGCTTGACTTACACCTTCTTAATATTATCTGTTGATGAAAGGAAGGTCTTAATTTTAGTATAGTCCATTTTATCATTGTTTGCTCTTATAGTTAATGTCCCATTTAAGAAGTCTTTCCTTGCTCCAAGGACATGAAGATACTCTCTTATGCTCTGAAACTATGCTTCTCAACTAGAGGCAGTTCCCTCCTCTCTAACCACATATCTCCCACCATCTGGGTGAGACATTTGGCAGTGTGAATACATGTTTAGTTTTTATAACTGAGTGAGTGGAGTACTCTGGTCATCTAGTGAGTTGGGCTAGTGGTGCTGCTAAATATCCTACAATGTACAGAATGTTAAGCATCCTACAATGCACAAAACAAACATCTAGCCAGGGTATCACTAGTGGTGAGGTTAAGAAACGTTATCCTAGGATCTTTATTATTTTGCTTTCTACCATCCACCTAGAACTTATTATTATTATTTTGTATATTGTTTATTACGTATTTAGATCTGCCTTCTATCTAGAACTGATTTTTATATAATGTGTGAGGCATAGAATCACCTTTTCTTATGTGTGAATGTACGTTTTATATGACATCATTTATTAAAAAGATCACTTCCCTACTGCTCTGTGGTATCACCTTTGGCATAAATAAAGTGACCATATGCATGTGGGTCTGTTTATGGACTCTGTTTTTTTCCCCTGTTGGTCTACTTTTGTCTATCCAAAGCACCAACACTATGGTCTTTTAATTACATGGCATTATAATAAGTCTTTATCTCCACTAAGGCGGGTCCTCCTACCTTGTTGTTCTTGTTTCATTGCTTTCCATAAATTTTTAGTCATAGCAGTTTTATAAAATTGAATCTATACATTGAGAGAGTAAACATCTTTATGATATTAGGTCTTATAGTTCACGAGTGGCAAATTATCCATTTATTTAGCTCAGTGAGACTGTAATTCTTTGTTCTCAGGATCTCTTTGAACTTTTTAAAATAACTTTTATTTATATGATTATATCGGGTTATTTGTTGCTTATATCAAGGTTGTTTCTCAGCCTTGGCACAATTGACATTTTGGGCCAGATAATTTTCTGTTCAGTGGACTGTCTGTGGATGGATACTATCTGTGCATCATAAGATTTTTACCTAGTCTCTAGTCACTAGATGCCAGTAGTACTCACCCAGTGTGGCAGTCAAAAAGTCTAGACATTTCCAAGTGTATTGATCATAGTTGAGAACAATTTTTACTGCTTTTGAAATTAAATTTAAATGTTTATAAGTTTATTTTAATATAATAATATTCCATTACATGTTAACATGAGTAACACCATTTTGAGAAAAATACACATTCCAGAACAAAATTTAGTGAGAAGAGTACCATTGTTTTACATGTTTTAAAAATATCTTTAATGTCTCAATAGAAGACAGTTGGGTTCTTATACTTGCTTCAGTTCAGATATTGTACATTATATAGCCTCTGGAAAACTCCATTGTACACTTGTGAAAGAATGGCAGTGAAAAGGCAAATAAGGTTTTAGTATTATTATGAAAATAGTTTTGTTTATTGAAGATCTTCTAATAAGGTCTTAGGGACGCCCCCTGGGCCCCCAACTCACACTTTTCAGATCTCCTGTCCTAGAGATCACAGTATGCACCCTTGACCTAACTTAATCAAACTGTTAATAAATTAAGTAAATTAGATTAGATTGATAATTTGTTAATTTGTTTTATCTTTCCAGACAATGCAAGAAACTGAAAACATTTTAATCCTATTCATTTCCTTCCATACTGTACCCCTTACTCAACTTATTTGCTACTATACTCTTGTGATTTTAAACTCCGTATATATTTTAGCCAGCATGAAACCTCATCATCATTTGCTGTGTAGCTTTACCTGCATATTTACCACTTGTATCACTTTTTATTCTTTCCTCCATCTTCAGTTCTTCATCTGTGATTTTCTATTTCTGAAGATCACTTTCTATTGTACCCTTTAGTGTAGGTCTGTAGTGAGAAATTCTCTTTGTTTTTGTTGTCTGGTCATGTTCTGTATTCCACCCTCACTTTTGGGTGATTATTTTTTAGGATTCTGAGTTGGCAGTTACTTTCTTTTAACGAGGATGTTACTCCTTTGTTTTCTCTGCCTTCTGTTGTTTCTGTTGAGAAATTGTTAGTCTTGTCAATGTCCTCCATCCAAAAAGACTAGCAGGAACACCCGTAGTTGAACACATTTTTTACTTGTTGCAATGAAGGAGACCACACACTAAAGGGAGCTTTGGGGTGTCTTACTAAGAGGATATTAGAGGGAACCTATTAGAAGATTTGGGCTTTGGTTGAGTAGTTTGAAGAGAAGGTCTAAGGAAGTGGAAGTTTGTCCTAGATTGGGTGTTGTCAGGACATGGGATATTTTAAGATTGGCTATCTTTTTTAAATGGAGGTAAAATTCACATTACATACGATTAACCATTTTTAGTGTACAATTCTTTGGTGTTTAGTGAACAGTAGTCCCTCCTTATCCATAGAGTGTACATTTCAAGACTGCCAGAGGATGCCTGAAACTGCAGGTAGTACCAAACCTTATTGCCGTCAGTCAGACACGTTTCTGTTCATGTCTTTCACCCATACATTTAATGACTTTTCTGTTTTACCTAAGTTCTTAAAATGCACCATGTTCGTAACTTTTGCAGTTTGAGGTGTGACAGGAAAACTTGCACAAATTTCTTTCCCCTTCTTTGCAGTTTAGCGAATAGAAGATTTGTTCTTACTGTAGATCTTAGCAACCTTAGCATTTTTCTTTTCTCTTCTTATTGAGAACTTTCACCTTTTTATGTAAAGGAAACGGTTTACAGCTTCTCTTGGACATATCTGAATTGCCAGAATCACTACTTTTGTACTTTGGGACCATTATTAAGTGAAATAAAGGTTCTTGAACAAAAGTACTGCAATATCATGACAGTCAGTCTGATAATCAAGATGATTACTAAGTGACTGATGGGTGGAGAACATACACACTCGACAAAGGGATGATTTGTATCCCTCAGAGTGGGATGGTGCAAGATGTCATCAAGCTCCATAGACTAGCAATTTAAAACCTGTAACTTGCTTCTTTCTGAATTTTCCATTTAATATTTTTGGACTGTGGTTGACCACAGGTAACTGAAACTGTGAAAAGTAAAACTGTAGATAAGGAGGGACTACTGTATTTACACTGTTGTGCAACCACTAGTTTCTAAAGTGTTTTATCACCCCATAAAAACACTGTGTATTCATTACATAATCACTTTCTATTTGCCCCCTTCCATCACCTGGTAAAGTAACCTTAACTTTCTGTCTCTATATATTTGCCTGTTCTGGATATTTCATATGAAAGAAACCATAGAAACTGTGACTTTTTGTGTCTGGCTTCTTTTACTTGGCATAATGTTTTCAAGGTTCGTACAAGTTGTAGCATGTGCTTCATTTCTTTATATGGCTAAATAATATTCCATTGTATGGATATACTGCAATTTACATATTATTCCTTAATGAATATTTGAGTTATTTTTACTATTTGGCTTTTATGAATACAGTGCTATCAACATATACGTACAAGTTTTTCTGTGGACATGAGTTTACATTTCTCCTGGATGTATATCTAGGCATTGAATAGCTGGATCATATGGTAATCTATCTCAACTCTTTTAGGAACTGCCAAACTTACTATCCATAGCGGATTCACTGTTCCCACCAGCAGTGTATGAGGGTCTCTGTTTCTCTACATCAATGTCAGTAATTGTTAGTTTTCATTTTTTTGTTTGTTTATTAAAGCTATTCTAATGGGTATGAAGTGGTATTATTGTAGTATTGATTTGCATTTCTTTAATGACCACGATGTTGAACATCTTTTTATGGGCTTGGTCATTTATATATCTTTTTTTGAGACATGTCTATTCGGGTCCTTTGCTCATTTAAAAAATTAGGTTGTCTTTTTGTTGTTGAGGTTTTTATATGTTCCGGATATTAAACATTTACCAAATATATTTCAATAATATCTGCTGATATACACAGGATTTTTACTTTGATAAAGTTCAATTTCTGGTTTTATTTTATTTTATTTATTTATTTATTTTTTTGGCTGTTTGTGCTTTTGATGTTAAAGAATCCATTGCCAAATCAAGAGTCATGAAGATCCAACCCATGCCTTCTGAGAGCTTTACAGATTTAGCTTTTATATTCAGATTGTTGGCCCATTTTGATTTAATTTATGTAACTGGTGTGAGACAGGCTTCCAACTTCATTCTTTTGTACGTGGTTATCCGGTTGTCCCAGTATCATTTGTTGAAAAGAGTGTTCTTTTCCCCATTGAATGGTCTTGGCACTTTGTTGGAAATGAATTGGCCATAGATGAGTGGGCTTATTTCTGGACTCTTAAAATCTATTCCATTGGTCTATATGTCTACCCTTCTTCTACTGCCACATTGATTACTATAGTTTTGTAATCAGTGTTCTGAAATCAGGGAGTGTGAGTACTCCTTCTTTTTATTTCTCAGTATTGTTTTTGTTGTTCAGGGACCCTTTCAGTTCCATATGAGTTTGAGGATAAGCTTTAACAATCCTGCAAAAAGGCCTTTAGAATTTTGATAGGGATTGAGTTGAATCTGGGATCTCTTTGGGGGAATTTTGTCATCTTAACAATATTGAGTCTTGAAATCCATGAACATAGATGTATTTCCATTTAATTAGGCCTTTAAGTTTTTCTAGCAACGTTTTGTAGTTTTTAGTGCACAAGTATTTTACTTTCTTGGTTACAGTTATTCTTTTTTTTTTTTTTTTTAAGAAGGAGTTTTGCTTTTGTTGCCCAGGTTGGGGTGCAATGTTGCGATCTCAGCTCACTGCAACCTCAGCCTCCTAAGTAGCTGGGATTACAGGTGCCTACCACCACGCCCGGCTAGTTTTTATTTTTAGTAGAGACAGGGTTTCTTAATGTTGGCTAAGCTGGTCATGAGGTTACACTTATTCTTTCGGTTATTTTTTTGTTTTTGATGCTATTGCAAATTGATTTATTTTCTTAATTTTCTTTTTGGATCATTCGTTGCTGGTATATAGAAGCACAACTGATTTTTGCATGTTGCTGTTGTGCTTGCAAGTTTGCTTTATTTGTTTATTAGCTCTAGTAGTTTTTTTGTGGATGCTAAGGGATTTTCTATGAATAGAATTATGTCAGCCACAAATATAGTTTGACTTCTTCTTTTCTAATTTGGACGCCTTTTATTTCTTTTTCTTACATAATTGCTCTGACTTTTAGTACAATGTTGAATGGCAGTGGTAAAAGTGGTAGCCTTATCTCTTTACTGATGTTAGGAGAAAAACTTGTCTCTCACCATTGGCTATGATGTTTATTATGGGTTTTTCATAGATGCTCTTTGTCATGTCCTTTTATTACTCATTTGCTGAGTATTTTTTTTTATCCTGAAACAGTGTTGAATTTTGTCAGATGCTTTTTCTGCATCTATTGAGATAATCATGTAGTATTTTTTCTTTGTTCTATTAGTGTGATATGTTGTATTGATTGCATTTCTTATGTTGAACTGCCCTGGCATTCCTGGGCTAAATCCCACTTGGTTATGTTTTATGATACTTTTAATATACTATTGGTTTAGTTTGCTAGTATGTTGTTGAGGATTTTGGTGTCTGTTTTCATAATGAATATTTGTAGTTTTCTTTCAGTATCTTTGGCTTCGGTATTAGGGTAATGCTGGCTGCTTAGAATGTGTTAGGAAGTGTTGTCTCATCTTCCATTTCTGAAAGAGTTTGAGAATAATTAGTGTTAATTTTGTTTCATAGAATTTACCAGTGAAACTGCATAGTCCTGGATTTTTGCATTTGGTGAGGTTTTTGATTATTAGTTAATTCTCTACTTGTTCTAGGTCTATTCAGATTTTCTATTTCTTCTTGACTTCATTTTGGTAATTTCTGTGTTTCTAGGAATTTTTCTATTTCATCTAGATTATCTAATTTTTTGGCATCCAATTATTCATAGTATTCTCTTATAATTCTTTTAATTTTTAAGGTTGGTACCAGTGTTCCCACTTTTATTCCTGATTTGTCACTTGTGTTCTTCTCTCTTTTGTTGTTGTTGTTGTTGTCAATTCCTTTGTCAACCTTGTTGATCTTTTTAAGGAACCAACTTTATTTTTTTAATTAGAGGGAGGCTCAGCTAGGGGTTTCTTGTTTTTGTTTTCGAGACAGAGTCTGTGTTGCCCAGGCTGGACTTGAACTCCTGGGCTCAAGTGATCCTCCTGCCTCAACCTCCTGAGTATTTGTGACTAAAAGAACCAATATTCTCTCATCTCTGTTCTAAAGACTGATTATTTCCTTCCTTCTGCTGGCTTTGGGTTTAGTGTGCTCTTCTTTTCCCTAAGGTAATAATTCCCTAAGGCATAAAGTAAGATGGCTAATTTGACATCTTTTTTAATACAGATATTTACAGCTGTAAAGTTTCCTCTGCATGCTGCTTTTGCTGCATCCTATAAGTATTGGTATGTTGTATTTTCATTTTCATTTGTCTCAAGATTGGCCATCATACTAAATCTCATCTATAGGGAATGCAGACTGAAGCTGGACAAACTTACACTGGCATACCCTGTTTTATTGTGTTTTGATTTATTGTGCTTTTCATATATTGTGTTTTATATAAACTGAAATTTTGCAGCAACCCTGCATCAAGCAAGTGTACAGGTATCATTTTCTCAACAACATATGCTCATTCATATCTCTGTATCACATTTAGGTAATCCTCACAGTGTTTCAGACATTTTATTTTGTTAGGGTGATCTGTGATCAGTGATCTTCAATGTTTCTATTGTAATTGTTTTAGGGCTCCACAAACCGTGCCCCATCAAGATAGTAAACTTAATTGATTAATATTGTGTGTGTTGTGATTGCTTCACCAACTGGTCCTTCCTTGCCTGTCTCTTTCCCTCTCCTTGGGCCTCCTTATTCCATGAGACACAACAGTATTGAAATTAGGCAAATTTATAACCCTACAATGGCCTCTCTTAGTGTTTGAGTGAAAGGATGAGTCACGTGTCTCTCATTTTAAATCAAAACCTAGAATTAAGCTTAGTGAGGAAAGCATTATACAAGATGAGATAGGCCAAAAGGTAGGCCTCTTGCAGCAAACATTTAGCCAAGTTTGTGAATGTAAAAGAAAAGTTCTTGGAAGAAATTAAAAGTGCTACTCCAGTGAGCACACAAATAGTAAGAAATTAAAACAGCCTTATCACTGATATGGAGAAAGTTGGAATGGTCTGGATAGAAGATCAAACCAGCCACAACATTCCCTTAAGCAAAAGCTTAATCCAGATCAAAACCCTAACTCTCTTCAATTCTCTGAAGGCCAAGAGAGGTGAGGAAGTTTCGGAAGAAAAGTTTGAAGCTAACAGAGGTGGATTCACAAGGTTTAAGGGAAAAAGCCATGTTATAACATAAAAGCGCAAGGTGATGCAGCAAGTGCTGATGTAGAAGCTGCAGCAAACTACCCAGAAGATCTAGCTCTGACAATTCATGAAAATGGCTACACTAACCAACAGATTTTTCAGTGTAGATGAAACAGCCTCCTACTAGAAGAAGATGCCATCTAGCACTTTCATAGCTAGAGAAAAGTAAATGCCTGGCTTCAAAACTGAAGCCTGAGAGACAGGCAGACCCTCTTGTTAGTGGCTAATGCAGCTGGTAACTTTTAAGTTAAAGCCCAATGCTCATCGAACAATTTCATAAATCTTAGGGCCCATCAGTATTATGCTAAATCTCTACCTGGGCTCTATAAATGAATCAACAAAGCCTGGATGACAGTGCATCTGTTACAGCATGGTTTATGAACTATTTTAAGCCTACTGTTGAGACCTACAAGAAAAGACTACTTTCGAAATATACTCATTGACAGTGCACCTGGTCTTCCAGAATCTCTGATGGAGATGTACAAGACGAATGTTGTTTTCATGCCTGCCAACACAGTATCCATTGTGTAGCTCTTGGAACAAGGAATAATTTTGATCTTGAAGTCTTACTATTTAAATGCATTTCATAAGGCTACAGCTGCCGTAGCTAGAGTCATTCCTCTGATGGATCTGAGCAAAGTAAATTGAAAACTTTTTGTAAAGGATTAGCTATTCTAGATGCAACTTAAAACATTTGTGATTCATGGGAGGAGGTCAGAATATCAACATTAATAGGAGTTTGGAAGAAGTTGATTTCAACGCTCATGTATGACTTTGAGGGATGCAAGACTACAGTGGAGCAAGTAACTGTAGATGGGGTAGAAATAGGAAGAAAACTAGAATTAGAAGTAGAACCTGAACACCGGGTGCCATGGCTCACGCCTGTAATCCTAGCACTTTGGAAGGCCAAGGCAGGTGGATCACTTGAGGTCAGGAGTTCAAGACCAGCCTGGCCAACATGGTGAAACCCCATCTCTACTAAAAATAAAAAAAATTAGCCAGGCATGGTTGCGTAAGTCTGTAATCCCAGCTACTTGGGAGGCTGAACCAGGAGAATCACTTGAACCTGGGAGGTGGATGTTGCCGTGAGCTGAGATGGCAACACTGCACTCCAGCCTGGGCTCTGTCTTTAAAAAAAAAAAAAAAAATGTGGAACCTGAAGGTGTAACTGAATTGCCGCAATCTCACGAAAAAGCCTGACCAGATGAGAAGTTGCTTCTCTAGTGAAGAAAGTGGTTTCTTGAGAGGGAGTCTACTCCTAGTAAAAATAGTGTGAACATTGTTGAAATGACAACATAAGATTTAGAATATTACGTCAATAAAGCAGTAGCAGGGTTTGAGAAGATTGACTCCAATATCAAAAGAAGTTTTGCTGTGGGTAAGATGCTGTCAAACAGCATTGCATGTTACAGAGAAATCTTTCATGAAAGAAAGGGTCAATCAATGTGTCAAACTTCATTGCTGTCTTATTTTAAGAAGTTGCCACAGCCACCCCAATCTTCAGCATACACCACTCTTGATTGTCAATATTAAGGCAACAATCTCAGCAAAAAGACTAGAACTCACCAAATGCTTAGATGACTGTTAGTATTTTTTAAAGCTATAAAGTATTTTATTTTTATTTTGTTTTGTTTTCGTTGTTGTTTTTTAAGACGAAGTCTCACTCTGTCACCAGGCTGGAGTGCAGTGGTGCAATCTCAGCTCACTGCAACTTCTGCCTCCCAGGTTCAAGCAGTTCTTCTGCCTCAGCCTCCCAAGTAGCTGAGATTACATGCACCCGCCACCACACCTGGCTAATTTTTTGTATTTTTAGTAGAGATAGGGTTTCACCATGTTGGCCAGGCTGGTCTTGAACTCTTGACCTCGGGCGATTCACCCGCCTCAGCCTCCCAAAGTGTTGGGATTGGCGTGAGCCACTGCACCCGGCCACAATAAAATACTTTAAGGTATATACATTGTTTTTTAGACATAATGGCTTTTGTGTACTTAATTGACAACAGTATAGTATAAACATAACTTTTTTTTTTTTTTTTAAGTTCCAGGGTACATGTACAGGGTGTGTAGGTTTGTTACATAGGTAAATGTGTGCCATAGTGGTTTGCTGCACCTGTTAACCCGTCACTTGCATATTAAGCCCAGCATGCATTAGCTATTTTTCCTGATGCTCTCCCTTCACCCCCTACCCCATAGGCCCAGTGTGTTCCCCTCCCCGTGTCTATTAAATGTAACTTTTATATGTACTTGGAAACCAAAAAAAAAAAAAAAAAAAATCGTGGCTCATTTTATTCCAATATTCACCTTATTGCAGTGGTCTGGAACTGAACCCACAGTATCTCCGAGGTATTCCTGTAATTGATAAAGAAAGTGACACATCACTCATTTTAGTGGGTCGGGGGGGGATGTTTGGTTGTGTTGCACAATGGTCTTGTCTGACATGGATGTTTTATGAGATACTATTTTTTTCTTAAGACAATGTTGTGACAGAACATCAGATAGTCTGATAGCACGAGGTTAGTTCTTGGACATTGGGAGCTGCTACCCCCCGCCATCCCTTAGTCTATAGGTATTCTTTTATAGGTATTCTTTTTTTCTGTGGCTGCTTTTAGTATTTTTTCCTCATTGTCTTTTATTTTCATTAGTTTTCCTGTGATGTATCTAAGTGTAGTTTTTATTTATTCATCTCAGAGTTCCAGGTGCTCCCAGAAGCTTTGGCTTGATGTGTTTTGTCAGTTTTACAAAATTCTCAGCAATTATCTCAGAAGCATTGCTTCTGTCCTATATTCTGTCTTTTCTTCCGTGATTCCAACTAGATGTTGGAATGTATGTGTGATCTTTTACCATATCAGTTTCAGCTCTTACTCTTTTCTCTATTTTCCATGCTTTTGTCTCCCCTTGCTTCATTCAATATACTTTGTTTTGGCCTTTTTCTAGTTCACTAATTATCTAATTGTATCAGCTTTCTGGTTTGTTACATAGTGGCCAGACCATATGGTCTACAGTGATTTCTGTTTCTGTTGGAAGTTTCTCAGTGGTTGTTGAAATATATTCTCAGATTTTATAAATGTTCTGTGTTTTGAAAAAAAGAATGTCTGGTTGTTGTATAGAGCTCTCCCTATATATTTGATCGGTGGTCTACATACTTTTTTTTCACACACCTCTATAATTTTGGAAAACTATGGTATTTTTAAATTGGCATCTGACATTTTTCTCACAAGCGAGAATAATTGTGTGTTTATACACTATATTGTATGCATAATTTACATCTCATTTCTTCAGAATCTTTGTACTGTAGATTTAATTCATTAAGGTTACAGAAAATGTCTGCCTTGTAACATTTAACAAAACCAGTCTTAACAGCTAAACCAAGGTGACCCTTTGTCAGTAAAAATGGCTTCATTTTTAAAATTCAAATAAATGTATTTTTATCACTGTTGATGACCTTTTCATTTCTGAATTTTAATTCTAAGACTGGGAATCAGGGAGAGGGATGAGAGAGAAGTATGGAGAGACAGCCACTGGAATCTTCCCTTGAGTTGTTTTTTGATTAAGACTGTGTAGCCTTCAAATTTTCCTATTATGTGCTTTGCTGCAATGGCCTCTGCCTAAGGAGCTCTGTATTCTCAAACCTTTTATTTGACTCCCGAAAGGTTTTTACACACTGGAGCATTTGCACAATGCTAACAGTTTGGGCAGCTCTTTTCTTGACCCTTGAGGTATTCAGTTAGCAAGATAGATAGAAATCTTTGCCTTTGAAACTTAGTTTTAGAGGAGGGATGCTCCAACTACAACCACAGTAAATAAATACATTGCATAGTGTGGTAGAAGGTGTTAAGTGTTATGGGAGATGGGAGAAGGTATAAACTAGTATAAGTGGATTTGAGAATGCCAGCAGTGTGGAGAAGGTAAGGGTTTTGGGGTGCCAGTTTAACTAAAGTGGTCCTGGTTGGCATCATTCAAAAGATAATGATTGAGCAAAGACTTGAACCAAGATGAGATAGTTTGCCATGAGACTATCTGGGAGAAGGAGCATTCCATCTGAGGAATAGTCAATGCTAAGGCCTTACGCTAGTAGAGAACGTATTCAAGAATAGTAAAAACAAAACAACAACAAAAAAGCTAATGTGTCTACAGCAGAGTGAGTGAGTTGGGGAGAGGAGTAGGAAACGAAGTCAAAGGGTTACTAGGTAGTCTCTCTTTGTAGGTCCTTACAGGTCATTGTAAGGACTTTTCCTTTTTTATCTGAGAAAAACAGGGAGTCATTTTAGAGTTTTGAGGGACATTATCTGTATGGATCACTCTGATTGCTGTGTTGAGAATAGATGGTAAGTGACTAAGGATCTGTCCTTGTACTAATACCAGATTAGTCAGCTGATGAAGTCATACAGGGGAGAGATAATAGTGGATCTGGGTATAGGAGTGATGAGAAGTGATTGGATTCTGGATATATTTTGAAGATAATAGCAGTAGGAGTTCCTGATAGTTTAGATATGAGGTGTGAGTAAACAAGAATGGTGAAGGTTGCTCCAAGGTTATTGGCCTGAACAACTGATATAGTTGAGGAAGGCTGTTAGATATGTGTTTGGAAACTTTTCTTTTGTACAGTGAGAGAAGGGTGATCTTTAAAAGGGAGATGGGTAAGCAGAACTAGAGTATTGTGAATATAACATCCAGATCAATTTTAGGGAAAGAGTACATATGGAAGTTGAGGAACTAGAAATTAATACTTTACCTGCATACTCTTTGAGAAGTCACTTCTGCTGCCTCAGCCATCTGAGTAGCTGGGACTACAGGCGCACGTCACCACACCCGGCTAATTTTTTGTATTTTAGTAGAGACGGGGTTTCACCATGTTGCCCAGGCTGATCATGAACTCCGATCTCAGGCAATCTGCTCACCTTGGCCTCCCAAAGTGCTGGGACTACAGGTGTGAGCCACTGCGCCCGGCCCCAACACTATTTTTTTGAATCAATAAATGAACAACAAAAAGGATTCAGGAACGGTGTTTGGTAATATAAGCAAACATTCTCCTTAGCTGCACACTGGGAATCCTGTTGCTAAAAACACGCAAATTTAGCTGCTAACCAAAAATCGGTACCATACATTCAACCTGAATATCCATGTGGGATTGGTTCCATGACCCTGCAAGAATACCAAACTCCAGTGATGCTCCAGACCTTTATATAAAATGATTTTGTATTTGCATATAATCTGTACGCATCCTCCCATATACGTTAAACTATCAATATATTTCTTGTAATACCTAATACAGTGTAAATGCCAAATAGTTGTTATACTTTATTCGTTTCTTATTTGTATTTTTTATTCTTGTAATTTTATTTTTTATTTCTTTTGATCTGAGTTTGGTTGAATCCGAGGATGCAGAACCCATACAGAGAGCCAACTATATTTTTGTTAAGACAATAATGTGAGAGAGAAGCACACTAATACATTTTGTTTCAAGAAAAGCAAATTTCTTGTATTTGAATTATTATCATCCTAAATTAAGATACTTGTAGAATAGTGATTATCTTGAAATATTTTTCTTAGATCATAATAGGATTTTTTCTGTTTTCAGAAAAATAAATTGAGCAAGGATAAGAACATTAACAAGAGTTCACATTTAATATGAAACATTTCTTTGAAGTAACACTTTCAGTTTTGTCCTTTTTTTAGTTCTCAAAGATGTCATACTTTTCCATGTGAGTGTATGGAATAAGTATATTCAAATATATAAATTCAATATGTTTCAATTTGCATAGTAGAGTTTGAATGTATATAATACAGGTGAGAGGTTAAGTACTCATTATAGATTGTTACAGATTTACAGATTTTTTTTTACGATTTAAATCCTTCTTTCAATAAATTAAATTGTAAATCAGTGAAATAATTCAATCTTGAATGTCATATTATTCAAGTTCTATTTCTCATTAGACTTTAATTTTATATTTTCTAAATGTGAGATTAAGCAAATTAATTTATGGAACTTTTATAATGACAGATTATTAAAATCTACAGAAGTTTAAGAAATCTACATGTTAAATAAAATCTGTGAACGTTTGAATTTGAAAAACTTAAATTGCTGAGGCATTAGAAGGAAACTAGTATACATTCGTTATGTTCCAAGCTTCAGGCTAGACATGCTGGTAAGGTTTCTGTTGGTCATCTTTTCCCAAAAATGAAATACGGTTGACCCTTGGAACAACATGAGCTTGAACTCTGCGGGTCCACTTAAACGTGGATTTTTTTTTATGAATATAGTTGACTTTCTGTATCAGTGGGTCCTGCATCTGCACCCAAACCAAATGCAGATCAAAAATACAGTCTTCATGGCATGTAAAACCCACATTTAAGGAGGGCTTGCTTATCTTATCCATAGATGGTGTCAAGTGCAGGGACTTAAGTATGCATAGATTTTGGTATCCACCAGGGTTTTAGAACCAATCCGTCATGGATACTGAGGGATGACAGTAGTTTCATCTGCATTAACAATCTATTAAGGCACCAGTCGTCTCTTCAGCTGTTGTAAGGAATCCCTTTAAAACCACCATGTTTGCATTTGCAGTCATGCCACTAACTTTGATGTGCATACTATAATGTGCCTTGATCCTGTGTAATATACATGGTTGGGGCAAAAGTTTCATTAACAGCACTTTGAACATTCTCAGCTTTTAAGTTCTTCAACAAATTACTAGTGTTTCCTGAATAAACATTAAGCAAATAGATATCTGACTTGGTGCTGATTCTATACTCTAAAACCGTTCTTTTGTTATTTATGTCTTGATAATTGTTGTGAAATGTATAGGTATAAATTTTTTGAATGGTGAAATTGTCTTTGCCCTTTAAAATTATTTCTATTCTGAAGCAATTTATTCCATATGCACATATATTTATCTCACTGCTTTGAGTATAATTGTCTCTATTTTCATTTATATAATTACATACAGTCTCTGACTTACAATGACAGTGATTCAATTTTGCGATGGTGCAGAAGCAATGTGCATTCAGTAGAGACTGTATTTTTAATCTTATCTTTTATTTTTTATTATAAAATTTTTATAGACTGTGTCAGATTATTTTGCCCAATTGTAGGCTAACGTAAGTACATTTAAGTAGGCTAAGCTACAATGTTCAATAGTTTAGATGTATTAAATGCATTTTCAACATGACGTTTTCAATTTATCATGGGTTTATTGGGAGGTAACCCCATTATAAGTAAAAGAGCGTCTGTGTATGCTTTGTATTCCTAGGACTTTCAACACTCTCACTTTTCTTGCATTTATTAGACATGATGGTTTAGTATTTATATAATATTTCAAAACTGAATACAAACAGCGTACCCATCATAGGGTAAAGAATACCAAAAGGCTCAAAGTAAAATGACAATTTATGGCATGATACTTTCTGTGGAGGGCAAAGTTGCGTCTGGAATATGGGATTGACACACTTTAGCTACATTGGTTTCTTTGAAAGTTTCACAGTTAACGATTTGAACAGATAGGTTTTATAGTGAACTGACCCATGTTACACAAATGTGGTCAAAATGTTTGACCAGTTACATATATATCACTCATTTCAAATGCTTAAATGCTTGAATTTGTCTTGTTGGAGCCATGTGCATATGTCATTTATGATGTAAGCTGAGACCATCACTTATTCTAATTATATGAAAGCATAAACAACACAACAGTCATTCTGTGCTAACTGTGACTTAGCACTCTCCTTTGGTTGCAACTGTAATTTATTGCCTTGCTTCTTCCAGTTACAAAATTCTTCATTAGGAAATTAATGTTTGATTAGTGAACATCCATTTGATTTTCTACTACTGTTGATTCTCATTGTTACATAATTTTGCCATGTCTTTAAAGTTATGTCTTTGTAGGACCTCCCTGCCCCCCTTGCCTTCATCCACACAGTTATCTGCTTCCATTTACCATATGGGAGCTTCTTTAGATGTGTTAGATTATATTTAGTATTTACTATACTTTGCAGTAAGAATGATCTTGAGTTATTGGGTGTTTATGGTCTGGTACCTACCATCTGTCATCTGTTAAAAATTGAGGATGGTACATGGCATCAGGAACAAGCTATTCAACAGGTTCAGTATAATTTGTTTACTTTATTTTTTAAATTGCAATCTATATATCAAACTCAGTGCCTTTTTTAATTTGTGTTTTGGTATTGCCAAGAGGAAAAAAAAAATCTCTGGCTGTAACATTGAGTTTTCATGACACAGTTAGCTCTGTGGCAGTGTCTTGGTCATTTAATGCCATATTTTCACTGTTCAAGAATCAATTTATTGACAGATCATAAGTTAACTAAAGGATTATTTCAGGTAATTGTGAATTTAGAGAATACTTTTAAGGCTCAGTAGTGCAATTCTTCAGTTTTTAGCTCATTATTTCAAATAATGTTAAATGTTAATTATGTAATAACTAAATACTAAACATTTGTAGTACATATTAGAAGGGACCTTAGAAATCATCTTATTCAGTCCCCAACTCCATATTCCTGTCTGTAATGTTCTTGACAAGTAAGCAAGAACCATTCTTGCCTAATGGTAACCTTCTGAACCATTTTATTATTTGGCTTGGTTTTAGAGTCAGTCTCATGCTGGATACCCTTCTAAGTGTTCTATATTTTTTTAGTGTTTCTTCTCAATGTGACATTTAGAATAAGTTATTACCTGGATGGTACACTCTATCTTCTCTTGAATTGTGCACTAGGTGAGATTTAGGTATATATGTTTGTACATTGTGTATGGTATATATAGGTTTAAATGCTGCAATAATTTTAAATGTAATATTTCAGTTAATTAAGATTCGTTTTGTAGTTAGACACTTGTGAATGGTATTCTCTTCTTGACCCAGTCTCATACATTACTAACTGAAGTTGTCATGTGTTTGCAAGGATAATTTAAATGAACATAGAATTTGTGAAAACCTGACAGATCCTAACTATAACTCAGCTAGTGGGCAGCATTATAATTTATTTATAGCAGTGTAATATAGCAGTTAATGAACTAATATACAATGAGGGCAAATTGTACTATATTTTTGCACGAAATTATACGACACAGCAAAGGTTGGCATTATGTAGTTAAGTACCCACAAAATGTTAACCTACTTGCAATAAATACAATTAATAATGTACATAAAAGAATGGAATTAAGCTAATTTTCTATCACAAAAGAATTATTCGTGAACAGAAAGTGGACAGCATAGATTTGATGACAGAAAGGTTGTATCTAATCTGAATTACTGAGTGACCTAGGAAGCTTGCTCAGAGGGATTACAGAATAATTATGTTAATATGCAATTATCACCTCATTTCTTCTGTAGTAACCTCAAGATGTAGTGTAGTGAGGGTGTTATAGCAAGTGCTGATAGTTTGCAAAAATACTGATGTTTGAGATTTCTGAGACAATAAGTCTAGCTTGAGGCATATAAGTGATGATCTGTCATCTTGAAGACAGATCTGACCTTTGTACAATTTTTTAATGCTCACAGTATATAACTAGAGGCAGTTATAGCTGTAAAACTCATTATGATTTTCCAGCAATTGAAATATATTTTATGTAGATTTAAAGTTCTGTTTGCAGCTTTTTAAAAAGGTGTGTGAATTTTTTTAAAGAACATTTTAAAATTCAGTTAAATGAAAAATTTTATGATTATATGATTATCTGGGGAAGCTTTAGTAATGGTGTCTAAACATTGTTTTAAAATCTTAATTGATATAGCTAATTCATTGAATTCATTGAATTGAAATTTAAGGAGTCCAACAGTTTATCTATCTTAATTTATTAGCTTCTGTTTTTTAAACTTAGTGAATAATGCCCACCTTCAAATATGTTCCTACTTTGTTATAGTAACCTAAACTGGTATTGATGTCTCTGTTATATATACATTTGACTATACAAAGGTAGTTGAAAAACTATTTGAGATGGTGTAAAATTAACTCAGATCAAATAGTTTCTTGCCTAGGTGCCTCATAACCCAACATGAATGTAGTAAAATAATTTTTGATGGTGTTAAAATTCTGTATCCATTATTCATTGCAACAGATTTTGATGATCCATTGTTCTGCGTGGTATCTCAGGACAACAGCTATGAGTATTGAGTACTGTTATTAATAAGTAGTGTATTTGGAGCATTGTATAATTAGAATATATTCTGAACATTTTAATTGTTTCTAAAATAAGTACCCACAAAATGTTAATCTACTTATAGTAAATACAGTTAATAATGTACATAAAAGAACAAAATTAAGCTAATTTTCTCTGAGTAAAGAATTACTCATGAACAAAAAGTGGACAGTATAGATTTGACGACAGGAAGGTTGTATCTAATCAGAATTACCGAGTGACCTAGAAAACTTCCTTACTTAGTCAACTTTTGTAACATATTTTCAAACTGATGCAGAAGGTAATGTCTTTTATTTTTGAGTAGAGATAATTATTAATTTGGGGGTAAGTAAGCCATGTCATGTGGATGTGAAGGAAAACTTTAATTGTTAAAGTCTTCATTTTATATTTTAATATATTTAATCGGATTTTTTTTGCTAGATGTGTTTTGTAGATAAAATCATTTATGCACATATATTTTTTCTATGTTTTTGAACAAAACAGGTTGATATCTTCAGAATGTGAACTTATGAAAAGCTCTTATAAAGCCATTCTGGTAATGAGGATGCAGTCTCCAAGCTGACATGATGTTCTCATAGTTTGTCACCCTGCTGTTCAGGGGGTACCAATGAAGTTGCTTTAAATGGGAAGCGTCTGTTCCATCTCTAAACCTCTAACACCAGAACAGATGGGTGGGACATAGAACATGGAAGGTTTTACCTCTGAGGTGGTAACAGTGAAGCCACTCATTAACACTGAATTTACCACTTCGTTAGCAACATTGCTTCCTGTTGAGAAAAACTAATATAGGCTTTCAAATTGACTGAGCATATATTTGTCCACCTCTGTGATTATAATAAGTGGGAACATAAAGGAAAGTAACTGTCTTTCAAGCCAGTTTTTTGTCGTTCATTTCAGATTTATGAGATTGTTGCTATTGAAGCATTTTATATTTTCTACCTAATTTAATGAGAAATATCAGGAATGAATAATAAGTGTAGCATTAAGGCTTGCTTTTCTTTCCCTTGACATTTGCACACCCTTTCCTAACACATGTTTATGTGCTGCCCATTTTTAACTTCTGTGTGTGTGATGTAGAGACTCCTGCTGGGTGATGCATTAGCACCATTTTGGAGTGATATCATTGAATGTGATCTTATTGGAAGTCTATTTTTATTACCACCATACCAGAAGTTTGCCAATCTCAGAACAGAATTCTAAAACCTATGAGGGGTGGAAAAAATAATTGTTGGTATAAATAACAATGTCAAAGATACTGGTAATAGATATTTTTTGTATTAAATAACATTTTATGGAAAGAATAAGATCAGATTATAAATGCTTGTTCTAAGTTGTAAAATACAAAAAAGGTAAGAACAATTTTATTATTCTTGAATTAGATTTAATGTTTTACAAAGCATGAAATTGGTACCCTTAAAGGATAGTAAAAATATTGAACTTTATTGAACATGTTTTGATTTGTAAATGTTAGATTGTGAGGTCCTGTTGCCCTAAAATAATATTACTTGTTATGCAAATTAAAAATACTACAAAAGAAAAATATACAGGCTTCGTTCTTTATCTAAGAGCAGGAAACTAACTTGTCTTGTTTACCGTTATTTCTGGAATACGGGATCAATGCATGGCACAACTAAGTGCTTAGTAAATATTTGGATAATAACTGCAAAAAAGGAGAAGAAATATGGAAGCTTATGCCAATACTTCAATTAGTTAATACCTGGGGTTGCCAAATAGCAGGTTCTTTAAATTGTACATGAGAATTATTGGATATTTTGAGGACCTTATTATAATTACTGCATTAATAAATCAGAACCTGATGGAACTTGTATTTGAATGGGGTATCCAAATTTCATAGGAACAAAACTGTTTTTCTTCTTACACTTTAGGAACTTGTACTTTGATTTTGAAATTGTGTTTTTATTAATCCAATACTTACTCAGTCTTTTATTCAACAAATATTGCCTGAGCAATGCCAAGTGATGTACTAGGTTCTAGAGATACGATAGTGACTAGATTACATTCCCAGTCCTCTAAGAGCAGGAAAAGAACAGGTTGCAAGGGAACTTTTCATAGTAAGGGTAGTCATTACATAAAGTCATCATATGAATGGACCCCAAACATTCAGAAATACTATTTGCTTTAAAAATATTGTACTTTTTTCTCATAATGATTAAATAACTTATCAAAAATGCCTAGAAAAGTTTTATCTACATTTTATGTGAAATAAATTTAAAACATATGTTTATGCTATTTTATTGTAAAATGTGTTAGGCCGTTGCACTAGACCACCAGATCAAAAATGGGATAACTGCTTTTAAAGAATGCCTGGAATTTGGGGCCCCACATATGAAAGTTTGACATGAAACTTCATTAATTTTAACTTTAGTGAAGTTGAAATTCACTTTACTAAAATTTAGTTAACTTTAGTAAAGTTAAAATTATAGTTAAGGTTAATTTGAATAAGGAATGAACAAAACTATGAATAAAGCATTTTAACAATAAAACATTGATGTTGATAGCAAATATGTTCATTCAAATAAAGTTTTTTACTGAATGGCGTTTTGTTACCTTCCTTCAGGAATGAACTTATAAGTGACAAATCTTTCATTTCTCTGCAGTATTTGATAATTTATATTATTCTCTCGAATAGAGTGACTGCCTCTGATAAACCTACTTAAGTGAAAGAATTTTCTTTGTATTAGCAATCTCTACATGTGGTTTAAAATTTTTTCAGTCTGTAGCATATTTACATTGTTTTTGTGTCTGTGTGTATATGTGTATCTTTGTGTATGCTGCTTTTCCCTAGTATGTTTGTGTATGTTGCTTTTCTCTAGACATTTTGTATATATGACGTATTGGATTGTTGTTGTTGCCTAGCATGAAGAACAATATTAACCTTTGAGGTGCTTTTTAAATATTTCAATATGTTTGTGTTCTTTCATTCTTGGAAAATTATTAGAATGTCAATATAAAGAGTAGAAAATTAAACTAATAAAAATATGTACTTTCAACTCTCCATACATTCTAATAGTATTTTTTCTTTCATGCAAATCTAAATTTTTTTTTTCCATTTTCTAGACTAAATGTGTTAAATGGGCTTGCCAACAATATGGATGATTTGAAGATAAACACCGATATTACTGGTGCTAAAGAAGAACTCCTAGATGACAACAATTTTATCTCAGACAAGGAGAGCGGAGTTCATAAACCAAAAGATTGTCAGACATCATTTCAGAAAAATAATACATTGACTCTGCCTGAAGAACTGTCAAAGGACAAATCTGAAAACGCCTTAAGCGGAGGCCAGTCTAGTCTATTTATACATGCTGGTGCTCCTACTGTTTCTAGTGAAAACTTTATCTTACCTAAAGGAGCTGCTGTTAATGGACCAGTTTCACACTCCTCCTTAACTAAGACTTCCAATATGAATAAAGGCAGTGTTTCATTAACCACTGGGCAGCCTGTGGATCAGCCAACAACAGAATCATGTTCAACTTTGAAGGTAGCAGCTGATCTTCAGCTGTCTACACCACAGAAAGCAAGTCAACACCAAGTTTTATTTTTGTTATCAGATGTAGCACATGCTAAGAATCCCACCCATTCCAATAAAAAACTACCTACCTCTGCTTCAGTTGGTTGTGACATTCAGAATTCAGTAGGGAGTAATATAAAGTCAGATGGCACTTTAATAAATCAAGTAGAGGTGGGTGAGGATGGTGAAGATTTATTGGTAAAAGATGATTGTGTCAATACAGTAACAGGAATTTCCTCAGGTACAGATGGATTTAGATCAGAAAATGATACAAACTGGGATCCCCAAAAAGAGTTCATTCAGTTTCTTATGACTAATGAGGAAACAGTAGACAAAGCTCCACCTCATTCTAAAGTAGGTCTAGAAAAAAAAAGAAAGCGAAAAATGGATGTAAGCAAGATAACTCGTTATACTGAGGATTGCTTTAGTGATTCTAATTGTGTACCCAATAAATCAAAAATGCAAGAAGTAGACTTTCTAGAACAAAATGAAGAGCTACAAGCAGTAGACCCACAGAAATATGCTTTATCAAAAGTGAAGCCTGAATCGACTGATGAAGACTTAGAATCTGTGGATGCCTTCCAACATCTAATTTATAACCCAGATAAGTGTGGAGAAGAGAGTTCACCTGTTCATACTAGCACTTTTCTTTCAAATACCTTAAAAAAGAAATGTGAAGAGAGTGATTCTGAGTCACCTGCTACTTTCAGTACCGAAGAGCCATCATTCTACCCCTGTACAAAGTGCAATGTGAATTTTAGGGAGAAGAAGCACCTCCACAGGCATATGATGTATCATTTAGATGGGAATAGTCACTTTCGCCATCTTAATGTCCCAAGGCCATATGCTTGTAGAGAATGTGGACGGACATTTCGAGATCGCAATTCACTTCTAAAACATATGATTATTCACCAGGAGAGAAGACAGAAGTTGATGGAGGAAATTCGTGAATTGAAAGAACTTCAGGATGAAGGAAGAAGCGCACGATTACAGTGTCCTCAGTGTGTGTTTGGTACCAATTGCCCTAAAACATTTGTGCAACATGCTAAAACCCATGAAAAAGATAAAAGGTACTACTGCTGTGAAGAGTGTAACTTCATGGCAGTGACAGAAAATGAATTAGAATGCCATCGAGGCATTGCACATGGGGCAGTGGTAAAATGCCCGTTGGTCACTTCTGATATAGCCCAGAGAAAAACACAAAAAAAGACTTTCATGAAAGACTCCGTAGTAGGATCGTCCAAAAAATCAGCTACCTACGTATGTAAGATGTGTCCTTTTACTACTTCAGCCAAAAGTGTTTTAAAAAAGCACATGGAGTACTTGCATTCATCATCATGTGTTGATTCATTTGGTAGTCCTCTTGGACTTGATAAAAGAAAAAATGACATCCTTGAAGAACCTGTAGATAGTGATAGCACTAAACCATTAACTAAACAACAGTCAACCACGTTTCCAAAGAACTCTGCTTTAAAACAAGATGTGAAGCGAACATTTGGATCAACCTCACAATCAAGTAGTTTTTCAAAAATCCATAAGCGGCCACACAGAGTACAGAAAGCTCGGAAAAGCATTGCCCAATCAGGCATAAACACTTGCAATCAAAACAGCTCTCCTCATAAGAATGTTACAGTTAAAAGCAGCATTGACCAAAAACCTAAGTATTTTCATCAAACAGCAAAAGAAAAGTCTAATGCCAAGGCAAATAGCAACTATTTGTATAGACACAAATATGAAAACTATAGGATGATAAAAAAATCAGGTGAATCATATCCTGTGCATTTCAAAAAAGAAGAAGCTAGTTCATTAAATTCTTTACACCTGTTTTCATCATCAAGTAATTCTCACAACAATTTTATTTCAGACCCTCATAAGCCTGACACCAAAAGACCTGAAAGCTTCAAAGATCACAGACGTGTAGCTGTAAAGAGAGTAGTTAAGGAATCTAAGAAGGAAAGTTCTGTTGGAGGGGAAGACTTGGATAGCTATCCAGATTTTTTGCATAAAATGACTGTTGTCGTTTTGCAAAAACTTAATTCTGCTGAAAAGAAAGATAGTTATGAAACAGAAGATGAAAGTTCCTGGGATAATGTTGAGTTAGGAGACTACACTACACAGGCCACAGAAGATGAAACCTATAGTGATATTAATCAAGAACATGTAAATTTATTCCCTTTATTTAAGAGCAAAGTGGAAGGTCAGGAGCCTGGAGAAAATGCTACTCTTAGTTATGACCAAAATGATGGCTTTTATTTTGAATACTATGAAGATGCTGGAAGTAACAACTTTTTGCATGAGATACATGATCCTCAGCATTTAGAAACTGCAGATGCTTCATTGTCAAAGCATAGTTCTGTTTTTCATTGGACTGATTTGTCTCTTGAGAAGAAATCGTGTCCTTACTGCCCAGCAACATTTGAAACAGGTGTTGGGTTATCAAATCATGTCCGGGGGCATCTTCACAGAGCAGGATTAAGCTATGAAGCCCGTCACGTTGTATCACCAGAACAAATAGCCACAAGTGACAAAATGCAGCATTTCAAAAGAACTGGCACAGGAACACCTGTTAAACGAGTTAGAAAAGGTAAGTTCTCCATGGGAATAATTTGGGCTAATAGGTCTGTGTTCTAATTCTGAGGATTTAAAAGTTCTGTTTGAATTTGGTCTCCATTAGAATCATATAGTTTTATGTTTCAGAATTAACTCATTTTAGGGTGGTCAGTTTATATAAGAAAGTCTGATATTACTCTTAAAAATTTTTTTTTAGCTATAGAGAAGTCTGAAACCACTTCTGAACACACTTGTCAGCTCTGTGGTGGTTGGTTTGATACTAAAATTGGATTATCAAATCATGTTAGAGGCCACTTGAAAAGACTTGGAAAGACCAAATGGGATGCTCACAAATCCCCAATCTGTGTTCTGAATGAGATGATGCAAAATGAAGAAAAATATGAAAAAATCTTAAAGGCTTTGAACAGTCGTCGTATTATTCCCAGACCATTTGTAGCTCAAAAACTTGCATCAAATGATGACTTTATATCTCAAAATGTTATACCTCTTGAAGCATACCGTAATGGCCTAAAGACTGAAGCTCTGTCAATGTCTGCATCAGAAGAAGAAGGGCTGAATTTCTTAAATGAATATGATGAAACAAAACCTGAACTGCCCAGTGGAAAGAAGAATCAATCTCTTACACTCATAGAACTTCTTAAAAATAAAAGGATGGGAGAAGAAAGGAATTCTGCTATTTCTCCACAAAAGATCCATAATCAGACAGCAAGAAAGAGATTCGTTCAGAAATGTGTTCTTCCATTAAATGAGGATAGTCCGTTGATGTATCAGCCACAAAAAATGGACTTGACTATGCACTCAGGTAAGAGGACATTTATGACTATCCTATACACAATTTAAATGCAGTTCAATTATGCCTTCTTTAATGGAATCTATGCGGAAAATACTTTCTCACAGTCTTCTTGTTTAAGCTGCTTTTTTTTTACAGAGCACAGATTGGTTATTCTACTGTCATTTCTGTATAACTCATCAATTGATGCTCATTAGCACTGAGTTCTCTGTGCCTCTTTTCTTGGTCTGAATATAAGGTGAGAACAAAAGCAGAAGAAAACCACACACACACAAAAAAACAAACAAAAAGCTGATCTGTGAAAATAAAACTTGCTGTGGCTGGAGGATGTTTGTGGATAATGTTCAAAAGCATAGCATTATTGAAAAGGCATACCTCTGTCATATTTTTGCGAGTTCTCCAAGGTGATCATGTTTTCAAGATTTAGCTGTTGGGTTTTCCACTGCGTAGGTAAAACAAAAAAGACTCTTAAAGCTAAATGGTTTGGTGTCTTTGTGATTAACCCAAAGAAACATCTCCGTCTCCAATTCCTCATTGTATTGCGGGATAGTTTGGTTTTGGAGAACAGGTGTGAACATAAAACATATTTGTTGGGGGTTTTAGGTTTTAAGATGGTGCTGTAATGGAACAGAACAGATGATTTAGCTTAGTGCTTGTGCACCAATAGTTTTTCCTTTTGAAAGGAATATTTTGTATGTATTGGCAAATAATGTGGCAGATAAAGTAGCCAAACTTTATTCAGTATTGCCAAGTCTGGTTTATACTTTTAGACTAGAAAAATTTTAAGTGTCTTTTCTAGATTTCTTTTTGAAGGTTAATAATGTTGAAGGTTTATGTAAATGGTCTCATGATTAGAGCTGTAAGTCGAATGTGTTGGAGGTAATAGTTAATGGATTAATAACGAGTAACGTTACTGTAAAGTAATGTTGTTTATTTGCTTTGGGGCAAACATTGTGATATCCCAAATAGTTGTAATGCAATTTTGATTTAAGGAAAGATGACTTTGTGTTGTAAGTGGTCTGGAAAACAATTTATCTTGTATGAGCTTCTGTTTAATATGGCTTTTTCTTTCTAATAAAGAGTCTCTGAAAGTCAATAGCTTTCAATATTTTTTCAGAAGGATAAGATGTGTTAGCTGTGTTGAACAAGGGGTAGTATACTTCAGAGATGGAAAATGTATTTGTGGCTATCACAGTAATGCTGAAGAAACCGATTGAAATGTGTTGGGGGAGTGAGGATTGTCTGAGAAGTTAGGAGTTTCTTATTGTTTGAACATGTTTTTTCTGTGATGACTAAGATGTTAGCTTGTTGATCATTTATTTAGCACAAAGATTTTAGCAAAAAACTTTAAATCATTGACTTTCATTATTGATTGCGCATTCAGAGTAATGAACATAAAATACCCTGAATAAAATGTTGTGTCTAACAGCTGTTCAGTGGTGTGTTTTACCACCTTTTCTCCCAGCCTTCATCAGAAAGCCTAATTTAGTACTGAGACTTTTACGGTTTTGTGGGTAAAACACTTTAATTACCACTTTGTCAACTAGACTTTTAAATTCTTTTTATTGGTAATGTTGTAAGCTTTGAAACTTCTCAACAGAACTGTGGTGTTCAAATCACAGGATTGTATATTAGTAGGTTTAAGAAATAATCTGCGTAACACAGAAATCTGCAAGAAAGTGATAATAGGTGTTATATCCAGAGGAGCTCAAAGGTTCAAGTCACTCCTCTTCTACCTTTCCAAAGAGCATGAGTTGGCTCTAAACACTAACTACAAACTAATAATAGTTAACTTAATTTCCCCTCCTTATTTTAAGTTAACCTATTTCATTGAACGTTTTGAAAACCATCTTTATTGTGGTGCTTTTCTACACTCTTTAAGCTAAGAAAATTTCACTTTTTGAAGTGAGAACTGGATTATAGTTTTCTTTTGAATGATAGGTATGCCTGTGAAGCTTAGAACATGTGTGCATTGCAATACGACGTTTACAAGTGCTGTTAGCCTGTCCAACCACTTACGCGCTTATGCACGAAAGAAGAGTGCTGGACTTTTGACTGGTACAGGTATGTTTGAACAGATATCACAGCAAGTCTGTTTGATACAATACACTTTTTTTTTTCCCACCAGACTGGTGTTAATTCAGATCATATTTATAGCTTTCTTTAGTAAGCTGCAGTTGAGTCTGAATACACATTAAATTTCAGCAGCTTGTAAACTGTTAGATATAATTCTAAGCTAGTTAATCTTTTTCTTTTGGCTCTTATTGACTTAATTTGGGGAAAAAACATTAACCCAAGAGGTGTGGAACTTTTGAGTCTACCTTAATCCCATTTCTTTTTTAGAATACTATTTTTGATTTTTAAATTTATTTTAGATTCCAGTAAAACACCTCTCTTTATAGTTCTAGTCAGGCACAGTGGTGTGCCCCTATAGTCCCAGCTACTCATGAGGCTGGCAGGAGGATCACTTGAGCTCAAGAGTTAGAGGCTATAATGTGCAGTGATTGTGCCTGTGAATAGTCACTGCACTCCAGCCTGGGCAACATAGCATAAAAATATTGTAGTTCTAGCTTGGGGAAATCCTTTTAGCAAAGGAAATTATAGGGATATTTCAAAATGTAGACTTGGTTAGTAAACTAAGCAAACTAATGAATTTTCATTAGTCTATAGATTAGATCTTTGAAGGGGTGAGCCTTAATAATGGCTTGTGTTGACAAGTGAATAGATTTTTCTTTTAATACTTCTTAAATATATTAAGGATTAATAAACTTAGCTATGCACATAAGTGTTAACATGCACATTTCTGTGTTATTTTTGGTTGGTTAGCCTAACCTTGCAGATACCTCTTAATACTGCTCATCTGTGAAAATTTGATTAGCTTACTTCTATGTAATATGCTTCTTATAACCTACAAGATGCTTTGCACTTTTCATTTGTAGTCTTTTAAGCTACCCTGCTTCAGCAAATCTCATTTCCTTCACATCTTAAAATATACCCTCTTTTTGACATAGATCTACATAAATTCTTTTGCCTAAAATTCTTTCCAATCTTTTTATTTCTCTTGCTCTTTTTTAGATCACTGCCTCCTGCTTTCTTCTAGTTGTTTGCCCAGCTTTTTTGTTCTTCCTTGTGTCCTATAACTTACATCCAATATGTTCTTGCTTTCAAAAAACCACTTATATTTATACTAGTGTCTTCTGCTTCTTTGCATTCTTCCTTAACTTGATATACAAATGACCAGGGATGAATGTTGACGGTTTATATTAAAAAGAGAGGAGCGGGGTGAATTTTAGTCTACTGGATTAGGCCTCCTACTCTGAGATTATAATTTTTATATACCTTTATCACCTTTATCAGGCTTGGCAAGTGATTGCAGACATTAGAGGTGGGGGACAATGAAAATAAGAGACTGTACAAGTGGGAAATCATTAGTTACCATACTTGCTAACCTTTATTGAACATTTACTATGTGTCAGGCACTATGCCATACAATTTACATGTATAACATTTAATCTTCACAACAACCATACAAGTCGTAGGTACTGGAATTCTCTTCCATTTTATAGGAAACTAGGACTTAGAGAACTTAATTTGCTCAAACTTATACAGTTAATAAGTAGCAAGGTTGTAATTCAGATCAGGGCTATCTTACCTAATCTTTGTTTTTAATCACTGTTTTCTACCTTATACAGGCGGCCTATTTTTGAATTTCTTATTTTTAAAATAAGAAATTGAAATAAAAATAAGCAATTGAAAATTCTAAAACGAAGGTGGGTGGGTTTGTTTGTTTGTTTGTTTGTTTATTTATTTAGAGATGGAGTCTCGCTCTGTCACCCAGGCTGGAGTGCAGTGGCGCGATCTTGGCTCACTGCAACCTCCACCTCCCTGGTTCAAGCAATGCCCCTGCCTCAGCCTCCCTAGTAGCTGGGATTACAGGTTCATGCCATCATGCCCAGCTAATTTTTTTGTATTTTTAGTAGAGATGGGGTTTCACCATGTTGGACAGGCTGGTCTCGAACTCCTGACCTCAGGCAGTCTGCCGGCCTCAGCCTCCCAAAGTGCTGGGATTACAGGCGTGAGACACCGCACCCAGCCTGAAGGTGGGTTTAAAATGGGGAGTACTCTGGTGAAGATTGAATACATAAGAGTCTAATTAAAAAGAGCAGAGATCCAAGAAGTGCTTAGGCCTAGATTAGACTTTGGAGGACTTAGTGTTCCATTCTGATTATTCAAGCAGATTATGCAGATATCCAATAAGGCAAGATATCTCCAGTCCAGATTTTATTAGTCCACTAAAAAAAATGCTTTTACTTCATCTGAAAATTCTGCAAAACACAGGATTAATTACCTATAAATAACTGGTAGTAAATTTCCATTTACCAAGAATGCATTTATGAAGATTATCTAAAAAAAATCTTCATTGTCAGAGAGAAAAGTAACATAGGATGACTGAGAATATATTTAGGTCCTGAAGAATAAAAGAGGGTGTTATTTTAAAAATATGATTAAGTACTAGCCAAAATATTAGAAGTACTAGGAAATAGAAAGCATGTGTTTGGCAGTCCTAGGCAAAGAAAAGGAAAATGAGAAACTGAAGAAAGCCTAGGGTCATATTTTCCACACCCAGTAGCCACTTTTGACAAACTTTAAAAACTAATGCTTCTTTTTCTTGGAAATTCTGAAACATTTTTCCCTCATTAAAAAAAATCTTGATCAGTAGAGCTATACAGATGTCTTTGCTGCTTATTCATGCCAACTGAAAAGTTTTTATCAAGCTTTATTAACTTTTTTATTTTCCAAATAGAGAATTCTGTATTATATTTGCAAACTCCACATACCTATTATTCCCCATATCAGTATCACTGTTATAAAGCAGCAATCCTAATAACCTATGGCCCTAGAAGGTTCCACTCGGTTATTATAAGTGATTCGTTAATTCATATGAGTAAAAGGCATCATTTTTCAAGAATACATGATCTTTTAATGAATAAAATGCAAATTCATTTTTATAAAATCTTACCTTAGTATATCACAAAATTGGAACAATGTAAAGGAAAAATAGGTGGGAATAAAGCCTTCCTAACCATGTCCAGTATGTGTATTTCTAGTTTAAGCAGTCTTAATTCATGTGGATTTTAAGTTGTGTGGCACTCTTGAATACAAAGCTTAGATATCCCCAGACTAAATGGTAAAGGCCTGCTTTTGGTTACCTGTGATAGAATAAACTTTCAAGCCTTCTTAGAAGCCACCAGCTCCTGGTCTCTTCTGTGGGAACTGGTGACCTTTTGAGGGAAGCAAAATATATCTTCTAACTTATAATCCCTTCAAGTATCCTGAACACGCTGAAAAGGATACCCCTATTCTTCCCAAAATACCTGTTTACTGGTGACCTAAATACTTCTGATGTTATGGTTCTCAGTCTTTATTGGGGTCACCAACATCTTTGAGAATTTCATGAAAGCTATGGGCCCCATCCCAGAAACATGCACTTATTCATTCTCAGATAAAAAATTTTCTGTGTATAGCCTTTGCATATCTCCTGAAGGCTATCATCAATTTGTCTGGTGGAAAATTGAGAAAGGAGAGATGCCAGAATAAAAGGAAAGTAGAAGCAGAACTAGGAATCAGAAGCCCTAAGAAGTTCTTTTTTGTTTTTTTTATAAGAGCAGAAGATGCTTAAAATCTAAGAATTGCATAATAACAAAACTAATTCTGGGGTCATAAATATAAATTAAAATACATCTTCCCTGATATTTATAAAAGGAACCGATGGAGGAAATAGGAAAGGTTTAGAATTGGAGATTTGGAAGAGGTAGGCAGACTTAGGACAGTTAAATTGTCATAAAAGAATAATTTCACAGATCAAAGTTTTGCCGAGAACTGTCTCAGTTTATCTTCTGTTGGGTAGGTTCAAATAATAATTTTTATGTGTCTTTACTTGTAGATAATTTATGAAGCTGTTTTACTTCCTTTCCCCTGATCAATCTTTATCAAAACAGACTAGAATCAAAGGGTTTATTTTGTATCCTATATCGTAAATTTAAGGCAGACTTCTTACTCAAGAGTTTATTCCAGTTATTTATAGAATGCAGTAATGGTGGGTTTTTTTTGAGATTTTGTTCTCTTTAATGTTTTACATGCTCACACAGATTATTTCTGGTTAATTTTCTAAACAGTTTAATAAGAACACTATATAGTTTTCATTAAATATTGAAATTTTATAATGTAGCTTATATTAATTACTTCTGGACTTTTTATTTTACTGATTAGCTTTTTGTGCCTAATGTTTTAATTAAATGGTGTATTTTTATGCTGGCAATATTAAGAACATAGTTCTATTAAGTTATTAATGGAGGGACTGTACATACTGGTTTGCCTTGTCACACCTAAGTACTAGTGCCTCTTTTACTCTCATAAGTGTCCTGGATTGAATGATAAATTAATCATCCTGGTTATTAAAATTGATAAAGCATTTAAAATTAAGGTAAAGCATATTCTATCAACCTAATCTGCAATCAGGAAATAAAATATATTTTGAGGTCAAAATAAGAGTGAATTTCAGCAGGTAGGGAAAGGGAAATACAGTCAGAGTAGAGAGAATGTTGTTAAAGGAAGTAGATCTGTCAGTGAATGCCACAATGCTTCTCTGTGGTAGATAGCATGTTGTTATCCTTTGAAAAGAAGAAACAATGATGGTAGCATTCAGCATTTTAATGGGACTTTATTTTATATCTTGGCCACATATACAAACTTATATTAATACAAACACACAATTCCTTGTTCACTCACCTAAATGTACTTCAATATTTTCTTTTTTAGTATATTCTTTGTTGTGAAAAATTAATGCTGGTCATGAGCCAGTAAATTGATTTGCTGCCCACTAAGAAGTCACTATCATACATTGAAGTCACTGTCCTAACTGCCTCTTTCTCTTAGGGGTCGGTACTGACTAGAACCAATGGTAGTAGTATCTTAGAAGTCATAACTCTTCTGTGGCAGCAGGTGAATTTTCTATACGCATTTTATCCAAATTTTTCTCTCTAGATCACTTTTGAAATCAAATGCTAACCTCTGGGACTTAAAGTAATTGGAGATTTCTAGTTACTCATTTAAAATTAATGCAAGAAAAATATTTTTATATTTGGGAGGGGCTTCATTTCATTATCTTCAGAACACTTTTGTGTGTGTGTGTGTGTGTGTGTGTGTGTGTGTGTGTGTGTGTGACGGAGTTTCACCCTCGTTGCCCAGGCTGGAGTGCAATGGTGTGATCTTGGCTCACTGCAACCTCTGCCTCCCAGATTCAAGTGATTCTCCTGCCTCAGCCTCATGAGTAGCTGGGATTACAGGCACACGCCACTATGCCTGGCTAATTTTGTATTTTTAGTAGAGACGGGGTTTCTCCATGTTGGTCAGGCAGATCTCGAACTCCTGACCTCAGGTGATCCTCCCGCCTGGGCCTCCCAAAGTGCTGGGATTACAGGCATGAGCCACTGTGCCGAGCCCAGAACACTTTCTTGATACATTTTGGAAGTAAAGCCCAGTTGTTGCTATTCTGCAACAAATGACTTATCCATCATAATTATTTGACTTTTCTGATGAGGTCAATGCCACTAGTGCAATATATTAACAGTTTTTAAAAGTCAGTGTTTTATTTTTTATACCATCTACTTTTAAGTGTAATCGTAGTAGGTTTCTTTTGTCTGTTTTCAGCTTTAATGATATAATTGGCCACACAGGACTGTAACAAGTGCTAATGAACATGTAGTACAGTGTCAGGTGCTGAATGGGTTTGTAAGCCACTAGAAAAGTCATTTTTATGTTGTGGAAAGTGCTGTGGGAGCACTTTCTGATGTGACAGGAAAAGTAGTATTGTGAAAGCTTCCCAATGTGCATTAAATTACTTGGTCATTCATGAGTGTCACTGTAGTGTCTTTTAAAAATAATACGGTACTGCATGTTTGAAAAATTGCATGCTTTCATAATGGTTCATTCAGCCTGAAAGAGTGTAAGTAGAAAATTTTGATCTTAGTAAGATTAAACTCCAAACGAGCGAACCTGCTTCTACTTAAAGCAAACACCTTGATAATTCTTCCAGACTGGACTGAGGGGGGATATGTGAAAAGTACGAGACGTGTCTCTACTGTCAGAGAACTTAGGAAAGGATTGTTGACAACATACATAAAACTATCAAAATTTGGAAACTGTGCAAGATGGTATACAACTAAATGGCATATTGGCTTTAAGTGTTGTAGGTGTTCAGGTTGATTATTTTAGTCTAAGCCTCCTTTTGAGGGGAGCTGGGAATTAAGTGAGATTCCTTTTTTTTTTTTCCTGATGCCCTTACTGTTTGTCTCATTGAATTAGAGCTTGTAGAAAAGAGAAAAAGAAAATAAATAAAAATAGTTCATGCTGGTATGTTTCTTGTCACTTTTCAAATGCAAGAGAACTACAAAACTAGCAGTCACACAAAATTTTATTCATTCAACAAAAGTTTGAGTTCTTGTACCAAGACTGTGCTCATCGCTGAGCCAGTAAAGATACTGCACTCCAACTTCATAAACATAATCATAACCCAGTGGGAAAAGATCAAGTATGGTGTTACAGAAAGGTTTACATGGTTCCAGCCACACCCTTAACTTGAAGGATGCAGTAGAGTTTTAGGAAGACAAGATGAAGTGTAGAACATTTCAGGCAGAGAAGAACATAGTGTGGACACAAAGGTATGAAATTTGGACTTCAGGTGTCAGGAGTGAAACTTGGAGTTCAACTATGAGAAGATTTGGTTACAGATGTTTGGGAAAATTGTAGTGCCAGAAAGGTGGGGTTGGTGCTTTGAATGCTTGGTAAAAAATAAAAAAAATTAGGAAGTCGTTAAAGAATGTTTTAAAAATAAGGGGGCTGGGTGTGGTGGCTCACACTTGTAATCCCAACACTTTGGGAGGCTGAGGCAGGCAGATCAGCTGAGGTCAGGAGTGTGAGACCATCTTGGCCAACATGGTGAAACCCCATCTCTACTTAAAAAAAAATACAAAAAATTAGCTGGGCGTGGTAGTACACACCTGTAATCCCAGCTATTCAGGAGGCTAAGGCAGGAGGATTGCGTGAACCCGGTAGCCGGAGGTTGCAGTGAGCCAAGATTGTGCCATTGCACTCCAGCCCGGGCAACAAGAGCAAAACTCCTCAAAAAAAAAAAAAAAAAAAAATTAGCCCAGTGTGGTGGTGTGTGCCTGAGTAGCCTCAGCTACTCAGGAGACTGAGGCAGGAGAATTGCTTGAACCTGGGGGGTGGAGGTTGCAGTGAGCCAAGATTGCACCACTGCACTCCAGCCTGGGCGACAGAGTGAGACTCTGTCTCATAAATAAACATAAAAGAAAAATAGGCCAGGCGCAGTGGCTCACACCTGTAATCCCAACACTTTGGGAGACCGAGGTGGGCGGATCACCTGAGGTCAGGAGTTTGAGACCAGCTTGGCCAACATGGTGAAACTCCATCTCTACTAAAAAATACAAAAAAGTAGCCAGGCATGGTGGGTAGGCGCCTGTAATCCCAGCTACTCAGGAGGCTGAGGCAGGAGAATCACTTAAACACGAAAGGCAGAGGTTGCAGTGAGCTGAGATCATGCCATTGCACTCCAGCCTGGGTGAGACAGCAAGACTCCATCTCCAAAGAAGGAAGGAAGGCAGGCAGGAGGGAGGGAGGGGAGGGAGGAGGGAGGGCGGGGAGAGAAAGAGAGAGTGAGAGAGAAGAAAAATAAGAGAATGGCATGGTCAGACTTTTATTTTAAAAAGCTATTCATGAGACAATGAAAAGATGGGTCTTTATATTTCTTAGCTATAACTTATTTCTATAGTACTGTTCTTCATTAAGAGCATATGTGTGTATACATTTATCTGCACAGTAACATATCATTTATAAATGATTAGCAAGGTAGTGAATTATCTGAGTTGAGTAGATTCTCTAGGTGACTGAAGACTAGTCCTTCAACTGTTAATAACTTGATTTTTCCTAACCAATTTGGTGGTTATTGCTCTAAAATGTTGTTCTTATTTTTGCCTTGAGTAGCTTGGATATAATTTAATCCAGTATTTTGGGTAACCCTCTACTAATTGTTTTATTATTCCAGCAAGAATTAGGCTATTTCCCCAGCATACTAAAAAATGATGGGCTGATTTTTTCACTAATTCAACATGTATTTTTTTTCACCTCCAACTGTGCTAAGTATGCAGAGGTATATTGGATCTTACAATACAGTAGAAGTACATATATGCATAACTGCAATACAAGACAAATTGGTAAGTGCCATTGAAGAGGTATGCGTGAAATACTGTGGAATTTCAGAGAAAGAGGAAGACACTTTCAGCTAGACTAGGATCTCCCAAGGCTTTTGGAATTAGCATTTGAATGGACCCTAATGTATAGCCAACTGAAATGGAAATGGGGGTCAGGCATGGGGAAGAGAAATGCCTGAAGGAAGGAGCAAGGCGGGACAATGTGGGAAGTTTATTGGAAATACTAGGAAGTAGGAGGTAAGGGGGAATTGAGTTGGATTGGTAAAGTGAGTCACAAAGATGACATAAAATGCTAGTCTAAGATGTTGGAATTAACTTTGTAGTGGGGAACTATTTGAATACAGAATTTGTGTAATGCATTTGAAATTGCTTTTTAAATAAAGGATTTGGCGGAGAGGAGGAAAAATTGCAGGGTAGATGATTTTAAGAGTCCTGTACCAGGTCAGTGACATTAAGTATGTAAAGGAGGGATAATAGATGTATGGGTAATATTACGGAAATAAAATAAGCAGGATATGGTAGATTAGAGATAAGAGATGGCTCAGTATTTTAAATCTGAGTGGGAGGAGGATGGTTATACCAGTACGGTTAATCAGTCTGCTACCATGCTGTCTGGTAGAAGGGCAGGCTTCATTACTTCTCTTGTCATTTACTAGCAACACTTCATCATCCAGCTATCCACTATAACAAAGTGTCATTTTAAAAGCTGGAGATCTCCAATTTTGGAAAAAAGAGCTTTATTTCTTAGAAAGCTTGAAGCCTGCAGGCTTGGAAGTGAGACAGAGACCAAAAGCAAGCCCTTCAAAGGAGAAAGAGTGAGACAGGAAGTTATGCTGAATGGGTTGGCTAAGTATACATATTCAACAGGTTATATAGGAGGAGTTATGAATATTCATGAGGGGGTGCACACATGCTTAGTGTGCAGGCTCCATGTTACATACATCTCATGTTCACTTTGAGGTGAAGACTTAACATTTAATCATAGGAAAATTAGGGTTTACATGTCAAAAGGTGAAACAGAGTTCATAGGCACCCTATGTGCAGCCTCCATGGGCCAGCTAGAACCAGTTGGTGATCTCTTATCAGGAATGCTGGTCAGTTCAAAACCACAAAAACAGAGGGGAGTCCAGCTTCTGAGTTAGGCGATTGGTTGATATCCGTGGTGGAGCAAGTCTTTTGAAAGGGTTGGTTTCTTTTTAACTCTTAGGAAAGAAAGTTTAATGGTGGTTAGTGAGGGAGGGAACCTAATGAGACATGCTTCACCTCCTGTCCCATCATGGCTGGGAACTCAATTTTTAAGGTTTCTCTGGGGTCACTTTGGCAAGGAGGAGGGTATCCATTCAGTCTGCTGTAGAACTTAGAATTTTATTTTTATTTCTCAAAAGTAAATAACCACACTTGTTGAATCAGTAAGTTTGTTTTTAGGAGAATATAACCGAAGAGTTACACCATTGTAGCATAAAATACTTAAATTTTACGATGCTTGTTTTTTGCTGCTCATTGATTCCAAAAGGAGGGTGATCTATTCTGACTGACATCTTGTTTTTCATGCAAGTCTTATCTAGTTTCCTAGCATTACTGTTGGTTTTATTATTTACCAAGTTTCTGGGTTTTACTTTTTTTTTTTTTTTTAATATTTGTTTGGGCATTTTAAATGTATCTAATTCTATCCTCAGTTATAATGTTTGCGTTTGCTATGATTTTTTTTCTGTAAGCCTTAAATAATGAGATTCAGAAAATATCATTAGGTATAGAGTTTATTCAAGCCCAAAACTTGAGGATGGCCACCTGGGATGGCCACCTGGGAGCATAGGTTCAAGTTGCCCTGGATATACACTGTGATTAGCAGCAGTTACAAGTGAGTTTTTAAGGAAAAAAGCGGTTTCTGTGTTTATTTACCAAGAATTTACATTAAGATAACGTAAGCTATGAATTGGCTATACATTGTTCTTTGTATCACAGATTTCAGGAACATAAAAATAATGGGTGAGGCATCAGGTCAGGAACATAATAAATGCCTAATTTAAACAATTGCCCTCCCCCCAGTTGGGGGGTGGGCATGAGAGTCACGTGACTCAAGTCCCCTACTCCAGTCTTTCTGGGCCTGGTAAATCTCGCATGCTGTACATAGCTGACTGCTCTGAGCTGTTTTCCTTCTCTCAATTCTAACTTGAATTTCTTGAATGCTATTTGTAATCTGGATTAAGATAGAAGTAACCCTTATAATAACAAGGCATGTGGTTGGCCAGAGCTAAATTTTAGTGTAATGTTTTAATTGACTTTATGGAAATAATAAAATAACACCCAGACTTTCTCTGTTGGAGGTTAGGAGGTTAGGGCAAAAGGATGCCTTATTGGTAGGTAGTTCCTCACTTATTGCAGAAGTAGAAAAAAGTAGAAAAGTAGAATTTACTTTTTTTTTTTTTTTGGTATGCCTAGGGTTTGAAGAATGAAGTTAATTTTTGTTATCCAAGGTTTATGTTTTTAATTGTAGCTTAGCTGGGAGTTGGCTAACACAGAAAATACCTGATCAATACCATGTTTGGTTGTAGTTTGAATTTTGGCTGGAATGTGTAAAGCTCTTAAGAACTATAAAAAGCCAAATCAGATCCATTGCAACCATGGATTTGTGACATTGAGATTTACTAATATATTGTTATGAGTACCATCTAATTTAAGTTAAATATGATTATATCAAGGATAATTTAAAGGAAATTTTAAAATTAGGTGGTTTTCTTAGCTAATTTTAAGATCAAGAACAATTTAATTATTGTTACTACATCTGAAATGATATATCAGAAATAAGGAGATTTTAGAGGGCAGGGACTGTGATTATTTTGTTTGTAATTCTCAACAAAAGTGACTTAAAGCAGATTGTCATTATGTACTTTAATGTTTATTCTTATTTCAGATGTGTCTTAGAAAAGTGGTTGATGTTGATAGCTAATGCCTATTTTGCTTAATAAAACAGCATACAAGTCCAACTTACTTGAAAAGAAAATTTTAAATGTTATTTTCTTACCTGTTACCACAAAGAAGTAATACGTTTGCTATCCTATCAACTCTTAACTGACCAGTAAGCCACTTGTAGTTGTGATATTGTTAGCTTTTTTAGCTTTGGGCAAGCTGGTAAAACTAGCCTGCTTCTAATTTCTGTTCATAAAAATGTGTGAAGTATCATATTTATGTCTAGCTTTTCCCTTTACATAGAGAATACTTGCTCAAAATATTCTTTAGTAATCATCCCCTCTACTTTGAAATAGTCGGGGCTTCTACAAGTTGTACTTTTTCTTTAACTGAATCCATTCAAGTTTAAATATAAAAGGCTACTTCCATTTCCTTTAACTCTTCCTCTGAACTATAAGGCTGTTGACTATCCTTAATATTAATTTCCTACTTTGTAGGACAAACTCAAGCAACCAGTCCTTGTGGACTAATAATTTGTTAAACCACAAACCTAATTCTTAAAGCAAAGGAAATCTGCTTTCCACATATTTTGCATTTCATCCTCTTCCAGGTAAATTATTAAAACATGCAGGATCTAGGTAACTTTGCCACTGATTGCTGTGTGATTGAGTTACTTATCTTTTTTTCAGTCATTGGGAGTGGAAACTCTAAAAATTAATGAAAGTTATTTAGGGTACTAAAAAATTATTTAATTTTAGAGTGAAAATATCAAGGGAAAATGATGATGAAAATAAATACTTTTGAGGTTACTAAATGTGTATCTTTATACTTCATTCCTGATTATAAGGGAAACATTGCTTTTTTTAACTTTAAACTTATATACTCATCTTCGGAATAATGAAGTGGTATAGCTAGAAGCAAAGAACTGATGTTGGTAGGAGTAGGGGAGTCTTTTTCAATTTTCATACTGTGTAGAGATTAGGGATTTAACAATTTTTCTCTTAATAGCTTTTGTGTGTGTGTGTGTGTGTGTGTGTGTGGGCCAAGAGATTGAGGGGTGGAACTGAATGCAGCCTTTCTCATTTATGATAGTAGATACTCAGGTCCCAGGACTGCTATTTGCAGAGTCCAATGCAAAATGAGTACGTGGTAGACCTCGTTCAAAAATTAATAATTTCAAGGCTGCAACAGTAGAGCATTAAACCGAGTGTGGGGCTCTCCCTATGTGGCTGCACAAGTTGGACACCCATGAAGCTGGTCTCCTAGGCACTTTGTACAGAAAGAAAGATGAAAGCTGAATAAAGGAAACTTTGACTTCTCAACAATTGGCTTTCTCTACCCCATTCCTGTTTTACACAAGCTAGCATGTTTTTGTTTGTTTGTTTGTTTGTTTTAAAAAGGCCCTGATTCTTTTTCAGTTGAGGCCAAAGGAAAGAAAATGGTATTTGCAGTCTTTTTATATGCTTGGGGCTTATGAACCTTGAAGGATTAGTGACAGTTATAATTGAATTTATTACTAACACAGAAACAGAAAACCAGTACTGAATGTTCTCACTTGTAAGTGGGAGCTAAACAACAAGAACACATGGACACAAAGAAGGGAGCAACAGACTGAGGCCTACCTTGAGGGTGGAGGGTAGGAGGAGGGAAATAATTTTAAAAACTACCTATCAGGTACTATGCTTATTGCCTGGGTGATGAAATAGTCTGTACACCAACTCCTGTGACAATTTACCTATATAACAAACCTGCACATGTACCCCTGAAGTTAAAGGTTAAAAAAAAGAATTGAGTTTATTTTTCTATCTTACACTTGTATACCCTTTGGCATGTGTGCATCCTCTTCCCACCTCACCACTGCCACCACAACCTCCAGCACCAACTTTTTAATAGTGGTGGAATGATGGTTTGCCTGTTTGTGTCATGTTTATTCCTACTGCAGTTCTGAGTGAGGTCATAGCTAATATTGTCTACCAAACTTATACAGTCCAACCACTTAGAGAAAAAATTTTCTTCCCTCTTGTGCCTCTGTCTTTGGGTATAGATCACCCAGTTGTTTCACTTTGTCCTAGAGATACCAGCAACCAATTAGAAAAGAAACGGATTAAACATGCTTTTAAGTAATTGGGCAGGTGAGAATGATTACAAATAAAAATACTTTGGTAGCGAATGTTAATTTAGTTATGGTGTGCTTTATCAAAGAAGTTCCAGATGTTTTTATGAACTCTCATTCTCTTGGGTCATTTATATTGTGAAGGAAAAAGAAAGTGAAACTCGTTGAAGCAATTACTGTATAAAATGGGCAGAAAGGTGGAAAGAGCAAAAGATTTTAATAATGTCAAAGTCAAAACTAAATTCTTAATCTTCTTTGGGTAAAACTAAATAATGGCTCAGAAAACAGACGAATTTTTATGTGTTGTGTCATCTATTTGCTTTGCACCAATCTGGTTTAGTGCTTTGGCGTATTGTTGTCGTCATGATCATTGGTCATCGTATTCATAGCATAGCAGTGTGGTGTTCTTTTTGAGGACTCATGAGTTTATCGTATTTCTCTTTCATATTTGTATTTGACCAAGACAGATATCTTACTGGAAGATATATATATATATATATATTTTTTTTTTTTGCATTTTACCTCACAGCTCAATTTATTCTCTGTATAAGTAAAATATTCTCAGTAGCAATTTAGATCTTTTATAAATCAGGTAACTTGAAAGATTTTTGACAGTCTTTTGGTTGAAATTGATCACTTAAACAGTTTGCCCACTGATTAGTAATCTCAGGAAGGTTTGGATGACTGGATTTGTTTCTTTCTAAAGAAGCTTATACTTGAGAAGAAAATTAACACTTTCTAAAAATAAATTTTTAATATATTTAAATTATAGAAACAATGTTAGATTTAAAATACTTTGTAAAGAGAAAAGTGTGTGTGGGTTTTTTGTTTTTAAGTTCCTTGGAGTGTTTTGGTCACTAACAAGTGCAAATAAAATCCTATTACAAAAAAAGGCTTTGTGTAACAAAGTTATCTATTTGGCAGATTATTCATATAAACAACTCTGTTAAAGCTTTGGCTGTTTATCACAGATATTGATGAGCTGCATTATACTAAAACTGAATGTGTTAGTGATCTGTATTTAATGTTGTAGTGGCTCCTGGTACAGTCCAGAACAAAACTACTTTTCCCTCTAGATATAATAAAATCTCTTAAGTGAAAATATTGGTATAACAGACATGTTTGTACCTCATCCTTTCATTTATTGAAATTTTCTGTGTAAATCGTCTTTTTATGTAGAGGATCCTATATAGATGTCCCCTTTTTGTGCAGTTTTAATATGTTAAATATTCAATTTTAAACAGATTTTCCCAAAGGTATGGTCACTATCACAGGAGTGAGTTTGGATATTGGCATTAGAAAAAACTATTGTAAAATATGTTCATGTCTCACCTACTCAAAAATATAACATTTCAGGAGATAATCTAGAATTGATGAAGATATTAAAACACTGAGGCATTTAGATTTCAATTTCCAGAGATCCCAGATTTTTAATATTTTAACTTTATGGATAAGTTTCTAGGCATTCTCAGTGCATGAGATTCTGTAACCTTAACTTTGGAGCCCTGGGTTCTAGAGATGATCGATCAGTCGTATGCTGACTGAGTTGTCCTGCTTTCCAAGGTCATAATACCTTCAAATATTCATTGCTACAAAAATGATGGCATTCTTATTTCAAGTTTAGATCTGATCATTCATAACACAGCCTAAACTTAGGAATTTCCACAGTCCATAAAGCATCAAAAGCCATAAAATAATTCTTTTTTTCCCTAAAGGAAAACCAAAAATATTTCTGTATTTCAGAATAAACATACCCAGTTCCATTTTTAAAATATTACAACATGTAAATTTAAATGCTTTATAACTGATAAAGTGTTCTTTTGCATATTTCCCTACCATCCTCTGCCCTTCTTCCTCAATTTGCTTAACACCCCTAACATTAACATTCTGTGAACAAATTTTTAAGGGTTGTTATAATGTATTCTGTTTGTATCCTACAGTAATTTATTTGCATTTTAAAAGGAATTTGAATACAGTGTGGCAATTTTGACAACCAGCAAGCTCATCAAAGTAAGATTATACCTGTAGTCTTATGAGACACCAAATGCCTGCTCTATTCTGCCTAACACAGACAAGGATCCATCTTTACAAATGGAAAGAATAGCTGACATCTAGTAGCAGTTACTCTTTGAGTTACCTCAACTCTATTTCCAGTATATGAATTACTCATAACCCACTTAAATTCAGATTGCTTACCACAGCGATTAGGAAAAAGGTTTTTCCTACTGGTTACAAAGCATATTGTATTTCACTCTTGTAGTTGTTGTGAATAACCTAGTTTCTCTACATAAGCTGGACTGGTCAGTGATTTATATCTAGGATAATGAAGTACGTGCGACTGCAGCAACATATTTAAACAAATGATGCACAGTGTTGTACAGGAATATTACCTGTATCAAATAGGAGTAAAACATTTTCATTCTTAGGCTGTCTAAATATCAATGGTTAAATTACTGGGTTTTGCTTTATTTTTACTACAGAAGTATTTGTTGAGTTCCTACTACATGCCAGGCTCTTGACTGAGATAACTAATAAGATCCTTATAAGATTTTTCTATTCCAGAGTTTGGTTGTTTAGTTTTGAATTACCCATTCTTTAATACCTAACTTGACTTCTAGTAGTTCTTTACTTATTAGACTCTTCTTCTAAGGATAAACAGAAAAAGACTGTGTGTCCTAGATTTTACTTTTGAATAGGCAGGTGACAGGAAGCTGATACCAGTGACTTCAATTTAGGTTTCTTGTGGTTTTGAATTTTCTATATGACGTTTCTGTTAGCATTGCCATTTGACTAAGGAACTATGTTTACTGGTTTTGTGATAGTAGCATCTATTCTTTTGGAATCTGGACTTTGAACAATTCATTTCACAGAGTCATTGAATAGCCAGTTCCTTCTCTCTTACTTAGAATTTTTCAAGGGAATTTTTCACATGACAGGATAATGGAAGAAAAGCCATTTGGGTAACTCTTCTGTTACATTTGTATCCCTCCCCCCTTGGATCCCTACAGATAAATTCTTACCTTCTCTTCCTGCTAATTGACCAGCAGCACCCTGGATTGCTATCATCCCTTTGTCCAAAGAAATGGTGTAGCTGTATTCAAAGACCTATAAAATGTTATGTGCTATCTATTTCTGCCTATAAAAAAATACCTTTTTTTTTCTTTTTAAAATTAGGTTGTTTTAGAATAAATAAAGGAAAAGTCAAGTAATGGAAAAATTTCAAGAACAGTTCACATACAATTTTGGTCTATTTTAATATTTTTTTTTTACCTTTTCAAATCACATTTTAAAATAAGCTATTGGAGAAAATGTAAAATGAAAAATATGTAAAGAACAGTTAGCATAAAACATGAGATCCAGTTGTAAACTTACATGAAATAATATGGATTTATATTTATTTTCTAGTAAAATAAAACATATGATTGCATAATTGATTATTGTATATGGAATACAAGTTAAGTTCAAAAATGAAAGTTGAACTTTTTTTGTCCTTTCAAATGTAGGGCCACCATACAATTTTAAGAGCTATTTTTTATTATAGAATTAATGGTGAGTCACTATGAAAATTGATTTTTCATTGAGCTTTAAATTACATTGTCCATATTCCCTTACTAAGTTTTCCAAATATATAAGACCTACTTTTGGAGCAGTAATCAAATGCAAACTTAATTTAATGATCTCAAAAGGTTATATTTTTCTGGAAATAAGTAAGATTTAACCAGATGTTAAAATTATATATGATTATAAGAGTAAACATTGCCATTATTGTAATAATTGACCAATTTAGTAGTTTTGAGTTATTTAGTTACATTTTCTCAGTTCTAGTTTGGCGTGGTAAAACATTATTTGAAAAGGCAGTACAGGAAGAATACAGATAGTATTCTTCAGTACAGAAAATACTGCTGTACAGTACAGATAATATTACTGCTATTACAGAATCAGCAAGTTGAATGCATGCTTCAGGGAAAAGGGAAATGAATGCAGACTTTTTCTAACTGATTTAGATCGTCTGTCTGACCTCTCTAGAAAAATATGCGTGTATGTATATTTTGAAATATATAAGGAATGTTAAGTCTTTCTCTTCCTCTTTTTAGCCTTAGATTGTAAGCAAAAGAAATCAAGGTCAAGATCTGGAAGCAAGAAGAAAATGCTAACATTACCTCATGGTGCTGACGAGGTTTACATTCTCCGATGCAGGTATATACCTCTTTTGCCAGATCTGATCAGTTTCTTCATACTTTGCTTTGAAACATATTAGCTATTTCATTTGGGGTTTTTAATTTGTGGCAGAGTGTGCATTCTCAACGATCAAGTTATAAATGAACTTTTGGAGATAGGCTTAAAATCTTAATTCAGCTAACAATATCCTGTACTTCAACAACTAATGAATCAAGTTTTTTACATTAGCTAATAGTAATGTAAATCTACTATACTGTGACTTATTTAATAGCTTGGCCAGGTGTGGTGGCTCACACCTGTAATTCCAGCACTTTGGGTGGCCAAGATGGGTGGATCACTTGAGGCCAGGAGTTTAAGACCAGCCTGGCCAACATGATGAAAACTCATGTCTACTAAAAATACCAAAATTAGCCAGGCGTTGTAGCGGGTGCCTGTAATCCCAGCTACTCAGGAGGCTGAGGCAGGAGAATCGCTTGAGCCCAGGAGGCGGAGGTTGCAGTGGGCCCAGATTGTGCCACTGCACTCCAGCCTGAGCAGCAGAGCAAGACTCTGTCTCAGAAAAAATAAAAAAGAATAAAAAAGTAGCTTTCCTTGTGTTTATCTGGTTTGTATGGTTTAACTTTGTTTGGTTTGATGTTTTGCTATCTTGAGTTCTCACTTATTGGGAACACATTTTTCTCTCCCCTCATAGTCACGCCTTCTTCTGTACTCACACTCACAACACACATGAAGAAACACAGACACAATGCAATTTAAGGAATGCTAAATTGGGGAAGGGTCTTTTCTAAAACATGACATATTTTGGAGTAATGGTTGTTGTTTCAAGTGAATTAAGATGTGTAGATGTTAATTTTAACCTAATAATAATGCTCCCACCTATACAAAGATTACTGGAGTTTATTATAGCTGTTAATAAACATATGAATTGGGAGTTTTGATGTTTTATTAAATCATTTGACTTTATTTAGAAACTTTATCAAGTGTTGTCTTTAAAATACAGTAAAGTTTATTCCTTATGTTTTAGGATTTTATGTGAATTGGTTTTAAAGAAGGAGAATTGGTCATGTTAAGAGAACTGTTATCTTTCTGTAGGTTTTGTGGCCTAGTCTTTCGAGGACCCTTGTCTGTTCAGGAAGACTGGATTAAGCACTTACAACGACATATTGTAAACGCTAATCTTCCACGGACTGGAGCTGGCATGGTGGAAGTCACGTCACTACTTAAAAAGCCTGCCTCCATTACAGAAACTTCATTTTCTCTACTAATGGCCGAAGCAGCTTCATAGAACCAGGAAACCTTTTGAATAGCCAATTTGAATTGGATGTAAATTTGAAATTCTTTTTTTTTTTAAAGCCACATTAAATTATCTGTTTATAAATACTAAAGCAGGAAAATGGGGGAAAGTGAATTACAATGACAGAGCAAATCGAATACTTAAAACAGTAAGTAGTCTATATATTTTATATAGGGTGGAAGATGTGTTTTTAAGGGTTATGAAGTTTTATTGGTTAACTGTGTTCACTCAATAAAAAAGCAGTACATGTAAGCAGCCATTAATAAACTGTTGCACATGGATACTTATAGACAGACTTATTGGACAATTATGTTTTTTGCAGTGTTACCAGAATCAAGGCTCTGTTTATTCCCCACAAGACTTGCATAGAAAAATAAGATATTATATTTTGTTTGTATGTATTTAGTGTTTTGTATAATACCAAGAACCGCTGACTAAATTTACTTAAATTAGGGCATTAAATATCATGTACTTCATAGTTTGAGACTGTTCACTCAAATAGGGCAGAGTACTATTCTATCTAGATGTGTAAGTGTTTTTTTTAAAATCACATGGAACGGTTTTTTTTATACTAAAAAGTGGAGGGAGATTTGTTTAAACAAGTATTTCTAAAAGAAATATGTACATAGTTCTGGAAATTATTTGTGGTAAGGAAATATTCTTTACTCCAGTTGCATTTCTCAGACAATAAAGTGGTGCATCCATGCTACCTCCTACTTTGTCAACAAAGATGCTATTTACCCTTTACATTTTTGTATCATAATAGATTTTAAAAATCTAATGTTCTTTATTGCAAGACATTCTTTTGTTAACAGGTTTGTTTCTTTTTAATGTTTTACCTAAAATTTGACATGCTTACAGAACAGGTTTGCCTCTTACTTTATTTAACATTGTAGAAATGTAATTAATAAACAATGCTCACTACACAGTTTAGAATAGACGTTCTCATTTATATTATCTTCCAAATTTGATCAGTTAGCAAAACTTAATATACCAATTAAAATATTTCTACATATGATGAGAATGTTTACAATTTAAATTTTAGAACTTGTTTTGGATGTGATTATATGTACGAAAATCGTGTAACACTATGCTCATGCTAAGAACCGACATAACAGAATTACTGAAATAAATGTGCTGTGAGGAATGGAAAATATGGTGCAGGTGTCTTGGTCATGATAAATTGTGATTCTTTTTAAAATTTTTTTCCAAAAACAAATTAGTTCTTTTAATCTGAAATCAGATTCCTTTATAAACAACAAGTTTTTGTATGCAAGCACCATTTTATTTCATGTAGTATGGCTGATACTATAGTTGAACCAAGGATATGCATTGATTCTTTGCTTCGTATGTAAATAAAGTTAAAAACCGTTAAAATAAGGAGTATTTTGGTAGAGTATATACATACCTCACTGCCAGTGAAATTGCTTTCCTATGGTATATCTCCTTACCAGAAAAATCTCTAAATAAAAAAAGGTTTAAAGAAAATTAAAATGTGAAACATTTCTTATTTTTATCATTGGTGGAAATAGTTCACTTCAGGTTGTGTTTCATTGGATTTAAACTGTTTATACTTACCAGGTTACTTGGTTCACAGAGTATAGTTTTTCTGGAATCACCTCATTGGTCGATAAAATGTATGTGAGAAAGATCATTTTTCCCCCTTTCATGATTAATCAAACCTCTAAATTTAGAACCATCTTATATGCAAAATTAGAAGGTTGGACTAGATGGATCATTCCCAAACAAGGATCTCCTGATCCTTAGGTTAATAGATAAGGGAAAAGTACTTGTAAGTTATTTTCAATTTTACAAAAGACCCGATAAAAACTATGTATTTGTCTATAGTGACAAAACTAAAACATCACATTTCTTTACTTTCGACTGAAAATATATCAGGTCTGTATATATTGGTTATCTCTTACTGAACAAGTTTCATTGATAGTTATATAAGGTCTTTGAACATATATTTTTAAATTGGAAGACATACTACATAGCAGGTGGAATCCAGAAGTAAAAAAAAAAAAATCATAGCAGGATTCTTGTGGGAAGGCTAGTAATCACTAGAGCCCCTTTCCACTCTAATTGGTTTTTTTTTTTTTTTTTTTTTTTTTTTTTTTTTTTTTTTTTTTAAGACAGGGTTTTACTCTGTCACCCAGGCTGGAGTCCAATGGTATGACCATGTCTCACTGCAGACTCAACCTCTCAGGACTCAACTGATCCTCCCACTTCAGCCTCCCTAGTAGCTGGAATTAAAAGCACACGTCATCACTCTCGGCTAGTTTTTGTATTTTTTGTAGAGACAGAGTTTTGCCATGTTGCCCAGGCTGTGCTTAAACTCCTGGGCTCAAGAGATCCTTCCGCCTCGGCCTCCCAAAGTGTTGAGATAACAGTCATGAGCCACCAACTTGACCCCCTAATTCTTACACTTCTGTGATTTTGTCTTATTAGGCCAAATATCAACATGTGTGAATACAAGGAGAAGAATTCGTTTGACCACAAGTTTCGGAATCAAAACTACATTTAATTTTAAAATATATTGAGTTATATGTAAACAATTATTTCTCCTTCTAGATATATAAAGAATTCAGTCATCAGAATAAAATATTTCATGTCAGAAACAGTAGACTAGAGTGACTCCTGAAAAGTAAATTAAGCGAAGAACATTTTTCATAGTAAAGATATTAGGGTTACAAAATTTAAAGAATTCTTTAGGAAGCATTCAAAATTCATCTTTTATTTGGCAACTAGAAAGTTAGTATATTTTCATTTGGTTCCCACTAGAAGAAAAGTATGAAATATTGTCTCAAGTTACATGATCGATTTTTATGTCAGCATATGACCTGATTTATCCTTCAGTATTGACTAATTTTCTTTTAATTCTTTTTCCATTGCCTGAGATATGTGAGCTTCTAATGCTAAATTAGGGCTTTAAAAAATTCCAGTCTGGGCCGGGCGCGGTGACTCACGCCTGTAATCCCAGCACTTTGGGAGGCTGAGGTGGGCGGACCACAAGGTCAGGAGATGGAGACCATCCTGGCTAACACAGTGAAACCCTGTCTCTCTACTAAAAATACAAAAAAATTAGTCGGGCGTGGCGGCGTGCGCCTGTAGTCCCAGCTGCTGGGGAGGCTGAGGCAGGAGTATGGCGTGAACCGGCAGGCGGAGCTTGCAGTGAGCCGAGATCGCGCTCACTGGGTGGACAGAGCAAGACTCCGTCTCAACAACAACAAAAAAAAATTACAGGCTGAAGTGTTAATTTACTTAGTGGCTTCAAGACAAAAAAGTTAACTTCTATGTGTTGTTTTCCACTATACTTATTTCTAGTATATTAGAACTGTGGCATAACTCATATCTGTATTTTAAATTTTACTTATTTAATTATAGGTTGGGGAGATAATGGCTTCTCAGTAATTTACTAGACAAACTTTTTTAAAGGACATATTCGTAACTTTTCAAGGACTGCGCAATTAGAACACAGAGTCCAAAGGATCACTCTGGGTTTTTCATCACTAAGAAAATGTAATAGACCAGGCACAGTAGCTCAGGCCTGTAGTCCCAGCACTTTTGGAGGCCGAGGTAGAAGGATCACTTGAGCCCAGGAGTTCAAAATCAGCCTGTCCAACATAGCAAGACCCCATCTCTATGAAAGAATTTTTTTTTTTTTTAAAGGCATGGTGGTGTGCACCAGTAGTCCCAGCTACTCCAGAGGCTGAGGTGGGAGGATTGCTTGAGCCCAGGAGTTCAAGATGAACATAGTGAGCTATGACCATGCCACTGCCGTCCATACTGGGGCAACAGAGTGAGACCTGGTCTCCTTAAAAAAAAAAAAAAAAAAAAATGTAATCTATGCCCATTTAAAAAATAATAGAAAAACAAAAAAAAGTGGGGAAATCACCTGTGATAGTATCACTCAGATACCTACTTTTAAATAGCTTGATATATTTATGTCTCTTATCTATCTCACTGTTTCAATATAATTATGATCAGAATGTATTATAACATATCTTGTTTTACCATTAATTTTAAATTGGGGTGCTGCGTTGTATACACTAACGTTTGAATACCACATAATTTATGTTAACCCTTGAATGTGACGGAAGCCAGTCCTCATCTGTGATATTTCAAATGACAGACTAGAATCACCTTTCATCCCCACTGCAGAAGATAACTATCATATTTATTTCAACAATTGGAACTTGTTTTCTTATTTTGAGGGCCAGCCACATTTAATTATAGATCTTTCATCAGTAGCCCATACCTTTACTACAACTTTGGTTTTTCTTATCACAAATTGTTGAATAAATACCTTTAATAGTTTAGGCAAACAACAACTGTAATAATAAAATTTACAGAATTGATTCCTCATACTGCATGGTTCTTAAATTAGGCCAGAAGTCAAGGTAAACAAAGAGTGCATATAATCTAATAAATTATTGATCTATTGTTAAAATTTTAGATAAGAAAAAAATACTTATAATTCCCCACATTAAAAATTCATCATATGTCCCTCTAGTCTTGTTTTTCTGTTTGTAGACTTTTTCCTTTAAAATAAATAAATAAATAAGAATTTGCTATGCAGAAATTGACCCTTTATTCTCTTAGCAGTAGATTCATGAGCATTTTCATGCCACTAAATATTCATCTTAAATATATTTAAATTTTTTACAGTTTTCCATTATCCTATACATTATTTACTCCTCCATTATTGCTCATGTTATATTGTCTCCAGGGTTGGGCATCATAAAGAATGCCTTTGTCGGCCCGGCATGGTGGCTCACACCTGTAATCCCAGCACTTTGGGAGGTGAGGTGGGTGGATCACCTGAGGTCAGGAGTTCAAGACCAGCCTGACCAACATGGTGAAACCCTGTCTTTACTAAAAATACAAAAATTAACTGGGTGTGGTGGCGGGCACCTGTAATCCCAGCTTCTCAGGAGGCTGAGGCAGGAGAATCGCTTGAACCTGGAAGACGAAGGTTGCAGTGAGCTGAGATCGTGCCATTGCACTCTAGTCTGGGCAGTGGAGCAAGACTCAGTCTCAAAAAATAAATAAATAAATAAATAAATAAATAAATAGTGCTTTTGATGATCATTCTTGCTGTAAATTCTATACATCCAAAATTATTTCCGTAGAATAAATTTCTAGTAGTAGAGTTAATCAAGAGTTGAATATTCCTCAGAGAGTTGAGGCTTTATGTATACATTTCCAAATTGTTATTCAGAAAGGTTATATAACTGTATTCTGCTAACTTCAGTGTATGAGACTGGTTTCAGTTCCTCTCATCCTTGCCAGTATATTCTTCTAAACAAAACAAAACTTTGCTTATTTAGTATGTGAAAAGTGGTATTGTGTTCATTTTTAAGTGGTAAATGAAAAAAAATGTCAACTTTTGTTCTTAAAGACATTACCTTTCTGATTTAAAATGAATATAATAATATAATACATACAATTATATTTTGCTGGATAATATGTCTAAAATAACTTAAGCTCTGATTTCACAATTGGCCACCAGGATAATGGAGAGCTTTAAGTGTCCTTAACCTCTAGTGTTTTTCAAGAGATCTTTGACTATTGAATTTTGTGGTGTGTCTATATATACTTTTCTGGGAGCTCCATAGCACTTAATTGCTCTGTGACCCCCACCTCCCCCCAAAAAAGTAAACAGTAACTTCTTTGAAAGTAGCATATGTCACCATATCAACTGTCAAGTGGTTTGTGTTTTTGAATATAATCCTAGACAAATTTTAATTAAAATTAACCCTCAAAATCTTCCATCATATAAATTGGTGTTGTGTGAGAATTTTAAAAAAAAATCTTCTGGCATAGGTATTTTTGTTTGCTTTTATATAATGTGAAAAATAGATAGCATTACATGTGAATTGTTTTGTGTATTCTGAACAAGTTGGTAGAGAAATATTATTTAGAAGTTTGCTCTAAAAAGATGATTTCTTAAGGACATAAATCCAAAGATTTAGTTCTTTCTTAAGTTTCTAAGGTCAAACTCATGGGTTGTTTTTTTGTTTGTTTTTTTCTATTGATGAGTTTAGCAAATTTCAGCAAATACTTTCAAGGACCTTTTAGATAATGTGTAGTCACATTTACAACCTTAGTAGAATTTTTAAAACATTTAAAAAAGCATTTCTAAATTCAGTATATTCAGTTACTATTTCAAGAACCTCCATTCCCTGATTTGAAATCTTTTCAAGTATATTAATATCTTTTATAAATAGAAAAAATTAGTCTTAATGTGTAGAACGTTGAATTATCTTGGCTATTTCAATGCCTCAGATAACTTAAGATTTCTACTTTAAAAATGATTAGTACAAGTCCATGTTGATTACTCATTTACACATTTTTAGATTGGATTTAGAAGGCTGAACTGTTAGGCTAATAGACCAGATAATTCTTAAATATTATAAATACTCAGAATGTTTGAAGTATGAACAAATTGCCACTTACCAAATTGGCTTTATTGTGAGATAAAGTACGTAAATATGTTACTGTGATATGTAAAGAAATAACCTTAATTACGCTAAAGACGAGATGTAGAACATTGCAAGCATCCCCAATTAAATTATCTTTCTCTGTTTACCATTATTCTGACTTTTCTAATAATCATTTGTTTATCATTCTTAATAGTTTGACCTCTTAGAAAGCATGCAGTCTGCTTTGTCCTGTTCTTGTATTTCATAGAAATGGAATTACACTGTGTGTCCTCTTTTGTGACCTGTTGCTTTTGCTTAATACTGTCATTGAAGTTCATCTCTGTTTTTGTTAGTAACTATAGTTTATTCATTTTCATTGTTGTATATTATTATATAGATATGCCACATTTAATTATCCATTTTGGTTCTTGATAGACATTTGGGTTGTTTTCAGCTTATGACTTTTAAAAGCAATGGAGCTATGAACACTTTTATTATGTCTCATGATGAACATCTGTAGGTTTCTCTTAAGTTGCATGCCAAGGAGTGGGATTTTTTACTCATAGACTATATAGTTTCTGCTTCTTAGATAAAGCCAAACTTTTCTAAAAAATGATTGTACATGTGTTTACTCCCAGAAGTGTGTCAGGGTTCTTGTTCCTCTGTATCCTAATACTGTCAGACTTAAATTTTTACTCAATAGTGCATATAAATATTTCATTGTGAACTTAATTTACATTTCCCTGATTACTATAAGGCTGATTATCCTTTCTTATGTTTATTGGCCACATGTGTTTCTCTTTTGAAAAATGCCTTTACTGATCACCCATTTTTTTTCTATTGGAGTGTCTGTCTTTTTCCATATTGACTCTTAGGAATTCCATTAATCCTTAGGTTGTATGTGTTGCAGATATCCTCTACTTTGTGGCTGTACTTTTCACTTGCTTTATGGTGACTTCCAATGAATCCTTTTAAATTTTTTAGTCATTTTATGGCACATATTCTTGGCATTTGTTTGTCTGATGATGCCTTTATTTGGTTAATTTTTTTTTTCCCACTGTTTAGGGTTTATTTGATATTTTAGTTAGTATGGCTATTCACTTAGTTCTAGAATGATATTTTTACTGGTTATGGAATTCTATATTGATAGTTATTTTTTCCTCACATATTGAGGCTGTTCCATCATTTTCTGCCTTGTTCTTGCAAGTTGTTGTTGCTCATCTTAAAACAATCTGTTCTGTATTTTCTGGGTGATTTTTAGATACTTAAATTTATCTCGAGTTTTTAAAGTTTTCCTGTAATATGTCTGTGGGAATTTTTTGTTGTTGTCCAGTTTGAGATCTCTGCTGGGATTCTGGAAATTTCTGGGCTGTTTATCTTTCAACTGTTTTTTTCTGCCCCATTTTCTCTCTCTCGTTCTTTTGGGACTCTAAAATATGTGTTAAATCCTTCTCACTGTGCTTTCTAGGTTTTGTGTCTTCTCTGTTTTCTTTCTCTTTGTCTCTCTGTGCTGCATTCTAGTTTCTTCCCCTGATTTTCTCAGTGACTGTTACTTTAGTTATACTATTATTCAGATCTAGAATTTCCATTGGCTTTTTTTCAGATACACTTTTTATTGTTTTTAGTACCCTAGCTTGGCTTTTATTTCTTAGAATATGGCCCAGATAGTTATTTTTATATTTTGTATTTGATAGTTCTGGGACTCTGAAATAATTGTGGGTCAGATTCTGTTAGTAGTTCCTTTTTTCTGCTTGTTCATGGCATCTTGTTTTCTTATATGCCCATATGTTTGACTATATGGTGGGCATTGTATTTGAAATCTATTATAGAACTATTTTCAGGCCTAGGACAGTATCTTCTCCCATAAGATTTTCATTTACTTCTGCCAGGTGTCTAGGGGTGCTACTAGTTCAGAACACCTTAATCCAAGTTCAGGTCTTGCATTTACCTGGCCTACTCAGATGACCCAAAGTCAGGCTATAAGAGCTATCTCATCAGTTGTAAAAGCCTGGTTTTACAACTGGTTCACCTTTTGCCCGGTGGGTATAGTTTTGTTGTTCTAGCCCCATGAGGCCATTGAAAGTGCAATTTAGTTTTATAGCTATTTATTTATTTATTTATTTATTTATTTATTTATTTTATTTATTTTTTTTTTTTGAGACGGAGTCTCACTCTGTCTCCCTTGCTGGAGTGCAGTGGCCGGATCTCAGCTCACTGCAAGCTCCGCCTCCCGGGTTCAGGCCATTCTCCTGCCTCAGCCTCCCGAGTAGCTGGGACTACAGGCACCCGCCACCTCGTCCGGCTAGTTTTTTTGTATTTTTTAGTAGAGACGGGGTTTCACTGTGTTAGCCAGGATGGTCTCGATCTCCTGACCTCGTGATCCACCCGTCTCGGCCTCCCAAAGTGCTGGGATTAAAGGCTTGAGCCACCGCGCCCGGCCTATAGCTATTTATTGAGATCGGGCATTTCTCCTTGGGCAAAACTAAAAGATATCCCTACTGCATGGCCTCACTGGGTTTCTTGTCTTCTTTAAGATTTTTTTTTTTTTTTTTTTTTTTTTTTTCTGTGAACTCTGTGGAGAAGTGTCTTTCGGATTTTTGGCTCAGTAATCCTTCACTGTTGTGTAAGTTCTTTGATGCCTGTATGAAGTTTTTGTTTTTATTAATCCAACATTTTAATAAATCATTACAAATTTTCTGAGATTGGGGATTTTGAATGTTCACTTCTAGTGTAGACGAGTACTGGTATATAGCATGCATCCAGTATTTACCGAATGAATGAGGTTTTTTTTGTTGGTTGTTTTTTGTTTTTTGTTTTTTTGAGACTGACTCTTGCTCTATCGCTTAGGCTGGAGGGCAGTGGCACGATCTGGGCTCACTGCAACTTCCGCCTCCTGGGTTCAAGCGATTCTTCTGACTCAGCCTCCCAAGTAGCTGGGATTACAGGCGCCCACCACCATACCCAGCTAATTTTTGTATTTTTAGTAGAGACAGGGTTTCACCATATCGGCCAGGTTGGTCTCAAACTCCTGATCTCAAGTGATCCATCCGCCTCGACCTCCCAAAGTGCTCAGAATACAGACATGAGCCACTGCGCCCAGCCTGTGAATTAGCTGTTTTAAAGCACTGCGTTTTTCTCTTCCACATATATTTTAGAATTTGTTTGTCAAATTTGGGAACATCCTGAGATTTGGCTTAGAACTACACTGTAATTTGTGGAAAATGGGAAAATATGTCTTCCCTCTTAGGAACATGATATGTTTTTCCATTTATCTTTGTCTTTTATGTCCTATGGGAAAGTCCTATAGTCTTCTTTATAGAGAACTGCACATTTCTTTTAAAATTTATTTTTATGTATCTTAGTTTTTGTTTTTGTTGCTAGTGAAAGAGGGATTTTATACCAGAATTTTCTAATTCATTATTGATACAAAGGAATTCATTCAGTCTCATGCTGAACTCATATTCTAATATTTTTTTCAGTTCTCTTGAAATTTCTAAGTAGCCAATATTCTCAAAAATATGACATTTATCTGTTGCTTTCCAATTTTATTCTTGTTCTTTTTCTTGTGTTCTTATACTACGAAGGATCCCCAGTACAATATTAGGTATTTCTCTCTTGCTTCAGATTATAACAAGGATACTGCTGTCATTATTGAATGTAATTTTGCTTAAAGTTTCTTGTAGACAGTTTGTTGAGTTGAAAAGAGTTTATTTCTTGTTGGATAAGAGTTTTTGCATGTTTTTGTTTTAAATAACAAAGGAAATATCGATTTTAGTAAGGATTAACTGTTGTTGTGATTGCCATGTGATATTTTTCTTCTTTAATCGGTTGATACTAATAAAATACGTTAATAGGCTTTTAAACATTAAGTCATCCTTAAATGCCTTTTTGTAGTCATGATGTGTTGGTTAATACTGTACAACTGATTTGTTTCTGCAGGTTGAGTATCCCTAATCTGAAAATCCAAAATGCTCCAAAATCCTTGAGTCACTCCCTTGAGTATTGACATGATGCCACAAATGGAAAATTCCACACCTGACCTCATGTGACAAGTCACAGTTAAAACAGTCAAAACTTTGTTTCATGCACAAAATTTAAAATACTGTATAAAATTACCTTCAGACTGTGTATAAGGTGTATATGAAACAAATGAATGTTGTGTTTATACTTGGATCACATCCCCAATATATTATGTAAACAATATAAGGATTATGTATATAACCTAATAATTTCTTTGGGTTTTGAAATATTTGCATATCTAATATAGAATATTTGCATATATCGCATATATGCAAAATATTTCAAAACCTAAAGAAATCCAAAATCTGAAACACTTCTGTTCTTAAGCATTTCAGATAAGGGATACTCAATCCATATTTCATTGAGGAATTTTTTTCATATATGTTTATTAGTAATATTGGCCTGTACCTTTCTTCTGCTTTACTTGTCTGGAATCTAAGTTGGGCTAGCCTAAGAAAATGAGTTAGGAAATTTAAATTTGTCTATACTTTGACAGGGTTTTCATATCATGGACAATATTGTCTTCTTAAAGATTTGATGGTACTCATCCATAAACTCATCTGAGTCTGTCACCTTTTGAGAGATCAATATTTTGGATAAGTTTACTATGTCTTCTATAATTATAGGTTGTTAGTGTGCTTTTCTTCTTTTTGAGTCAATTTTGGTTATACTTTCCTAGAAGAGTATCCATCTGTTCTGGATTTTCCAAAATTTTGGAATAACTTCTAGATAATATCCTCTTAAAAGTTATTTAATCTCTGTATCTGTCATTTCCTCGTTTACTGATGTTTTCTTCTCTTTTTCCTTAATTAAACTTACTGAAGGTTTTTTCTGGGGTGTTTAAGTCTTTACAAGAACTTACTCTTGGTATTTTATTTATTAACTCTTCTACCTTCCAAAACCTAAATTTTATTTCCCACTTTTCTGGTTTTCTAGTAATTACATGTAAGGCTAAATGTTTTTCTATCTGTATCAATTTGATATCCCACAAGTGTAGATATACTAGAGCTATTGTTGTTTATGTTTTACATTATATTTCAACTTTGATTTACTTTTTAACCAATTTCTACCTTTTGGGAATTTGTTGAAATTTTTTCTGTGGTCTAAGATCTATGATTACTTGCCGGTAGTGTTTCATGTGTTTGAAAATAATGTATAATCTCTTTTTTTGGTATAGAATTTTATATATACATGATATGTAGTTTATTTACATATATTTTAAAATATAATTTATATATATAGTCTGGATTTAAATGATGCTGTTTTAATTATATTTTCTTTCTTTTCTTTTTTTCTTTTCTTTTTTTTTTTATTTGAGATGGAGTCTCGCTCTGTTGCCCAGGCTGGAGTGCAGTGTCACAGTCTCGGCTCACTGCAACCTTCACCTCCTGGGTTCAAGCAATTCTCCTGCCTCAGCCTCCCAAGTACCTGGGATTACAGGTGCCCGCCACCGTGCGTGGCTAATTTTTGTATTTTTTAGTAGAGATGGAGTTTTGCAAAGCTGGTTGGCAAAGCTGGTCTTGAACTCCTGACCTCAGGTGATCCACCCACCTCAGCCTCCCCTAGGATTACAGGCGCAAGCCACCGTGTCCGGCCTACTCATCTATTTTCTACGTAATTTGTCAGATTCTGTGAAAGATAGTTTAGGGTCTCAGTGTGATTGTTATTGTATCGTTTCTCCTAAACCTCAGTTTATTTTTACCCATTGTTTTTAAGTATATAGAGGTTGTTGCTGTTATATCTACTTGGTAGATTGTTCAGTTTTTCAAATACAAAAAAAAAAGGAGTATCTTTTTTTCTTCTTTCCTAATGTCAGTTTATTTTGGACGTAGAGCTGGATTTGCTTATTATTTCACCCAAGTTAAGATGAGTAGGTAAATATAACCGTTCATATTTTTGTGCATATGTTTACACTTACTCTTATCATACTATGTTTTCTATGTATTGTGCTTTCTTAATGATTCCTTTTTCAACTTCTATTGGATTGATTGAGGAGTTTTTGGTTAATTTTTATGCATATATTTGTATAGAATAATACAGGACAGAGAGAAATACCTCTTTCCTTAGGTAATACATGTAGTTTTCTAGATTTTTTAAAATTGTTTTTAATCCATTTGGAATTTGCTTTTACAGTATTGTATGGGAGTCCATTTCTTATACCAAAAAATGGATATCAACACCACTTATTAAACAGTTTTTCTTTGTCTAACAGAATTGAACAACTTTGTCACATACCAAATTCTTGTGTAACCTAGGATCTGCATCTGGAATCTCTATTCTGTTCAACTGTTCTTTTTGTCTTTTTCTTAATACCATATTTATTTGATTGCAGAGTTAATACTATATTCTAATAATGGCAGAACAAGTTCCCTGTCCTCCTTTAGAATATACTTACCTCCTTCACTGCTGTCACAGTGAGATCTTCAGAATGATTTTACTACCCTTCTAAATTTTGAGTCCTTATTGTCATAATCCTAATATATCCCTTCCCAATTAAATTTAAATTTACATGAGTAACCAGTGTTTCCTTTTCTCTAATTCCATCTTGAGGCCTCTTTTCTAGTTACTTTTCTTTTGCCCTGAGAGATGAATAATTAATTGACCAGGTAAAAGATCACTGGAGGCAGTCCATTCTCTCAGGGTGGATAGATGCTTTTTGTCTCAGGGTGGATAGACTAGCTATTTCATTGCCGGTCTAACCTCTTTTCTTATAAGTAACTACTTCTTTCTGCCTGGATGTTTATAAGATCTTCTGTTTAGAGTCAGGAACTTTACCAAGCATGTCTAAATGTACAGCTTGGGACTTACTGAGTAGATTTCAGTCTTTCTCTAACTCAGGTAAATTTTTCTACTATTACCTGCCAAATAATTTTATTTTTTTCTTTTATTCCTTTGTCTCCTTCTAGAGCTCCCATTGTATGTTAGAATTCTTTGGTCTATTATTTAAATCTTTTCCCCTCACGGTTTCCATTTACGTATGTTTGCTTTGTACTTTGAGATATTTTTTGTGCTTAGTGACCATCCTCCTTTTAAAACTATCATTTAAATTTTTTTGTTTGTTTTTTTTTTTTTAAGAGACAAGGTTTCGCTCTGTCACCCAGGCTGGAGTGCAGTGGCAGGATCATAGCTCACTGCAGCCTTGAACTCCTGGGCCCAAGTGATCCTCCCACCTCTGCCTCCCAAGTAGCTGGAATCAAGCCACCATGCATAGCTCTCATTTAAAAATCTATTTAAAAAATAATGTTACTAAACTTTTGGAAGTTGTGTGTGTATGTGTATGTACTGCACGTGAATCACCTTAAATGCTCTTATTTTTATTCATGTTTTCATCTTCTCTAGCATTTCTATTTTACTAAAGGTGTATTCTGATTACTCTGTTCATTTTCCTCTCATTGCTGGGACTCTTTAAATGGGTTGTTTTTCTTTTTCAGCTCATTGAGTTCTGGTATGTTTGTTGTGGTGTCCTACATGTTAGTAATCTTCCAAGCAGTAGATAGTGAAATGGCAGTTCCTGTTGAAGTACCTGAAGGATGTGTCTGGTCCACTATCACCCTGAGCTCTCTGGGAGATAATCTGTGGGTCTCAAGATAGGGGGGACTCAGTCCACTTATTCTTTCAAAAACACATAGGACACTTACTTGTGGGCCAGAATTGACCTTCTTCCCTGGAGCCTATGTATTCCTGATACTCAGTCTCTCCTGAGGTACATCTTCTGGTCCTCCACACTGAGCTTCCAACACTTGGAGAAGAAAGTTGCATATTGGTTCTCTTTTCTCCAATAGGAGCCCCAAGCCTCATACACATCTACACCAGCTACTACAAGTCCCAGTCACCATCTGGCTTAGGAGAAGAGTAGAGGAAAGGGAACCTGTGTTGAAATCACCCATGCATTTTATCTTTTTTCTCCAACAGCACAAGAACTTTAGTATGCTTTACTTCCCTCACATTCAGCAACCTTTTTTTCCTTTTAATCACTTGAAATTTGGCTTCCATATTATTTTTTTATTTATTAACTTTAAGTCTTGACCCTTTATTACTTAATATTCTGTGTGAAGAAATGGGAAAAATGCATATAGCATTTCTGCTGCATACTGAAGTGTAGTGGTTGCCTCAAGGAAAATTGATATGCAGTTTGAGTTCCAAGCTGAACTAGTTATTATTTTTATGGAACATTTTTGCAGATTGTGGTAAAATTGATATAACAGAATTAACCATTTTAAAGTAAAAAATCTAAAGACATTTAGTGCATTCACACTGTTGTCCAACAGTCACCTCTACCTAGTTCCAAAATGTTTTCATTACCCCAAAAAGAAACCCTGTACATAGGAAGCACTTGCTCCCCATTTTCCCCTACCCCCAACCACTGGCAACCACCAGTCTACATTTTGTGTCAATGGGTTTACCTTTTATACTTCCATACTAGTTTTTAATCAATATTTTGTAATTTAATTCTTAAATTCACCCTCCATGATTTTTTATACATAATTTACTCTTAGAATAGTTAGAATACAACCTCAAGGAGCTTTTTTCGCAAAGGGCTTTTAACCTTATGGGTGGTATGCTCTCTGAATCTTTGTACATCTGAAAATGTACTTCTAGTTTGGGGGTAGAATAGATTTTCCCCTAAGCCTCTGAAGATTGTTCCATTGTCTTATATCTAGTATTGTGGATAGTCTGGTGCCAATCTGGTCTAATTTCTTTGTCAGTCTCCCACCCTCCCCCATGAAAATTGTAAGATTATCTTTTTATCCTTAATGTTCTGAAAGTTCACCAAGATATGTCTTTATTTTTCCTTCATCCTGATCAATCAGTATTTTGTAGGCATTCTCAATTTTGAGGACTAATGTCTTTTCAGTTCTGGGATACTTATTTTTATCATTTCTTGTTTCCCTTAATTATTTCTGTTCTATCCTTGTGGCACTTCTTTCGGGTGTATATTAGGACTTATACATCTGTCCTCTAAGTCTTAGTTTTTATTGCACTGTCCTGTGGGAGAATTCCTTAGCTCAGTCATCAACACAGGTTGACTCTGAAGCTCTGTGCATTCTGCTAATCAGCTATCTGATGAGTTGTTTTGGGGTTTGATGTTTTGGTTTGTTTGTTTATTGGCACTCAACGCTTTCTATATCTAAGATCTTTAATTGTTTTTCTTAAGGACCCATTTTGTTTTATGGATATGATTTCCTCTTGGCCCTCAGGAATTAATTATATATGTTTTTAAGTCTCTTTACACTATTGAATATTTTCTTGGGGTTAACTCTTTTTTTTTTAGTTTGATGCCCTTATTTTATGGTGTAGGTTTTCCTCACATATTTGGTGATTCGTGCTTGTTTGCTCACGTTTTAGGGTCCTTGCTAGCCTTTCTGCAAACGTTACATTAATTCGGCCTGTTTCTGGTGATTGTAGGGAAAGAGTACAACATATAAATATTGAGTTTTCTAGAAATGGAGGCTGTTTCTTTTTTTGGTTTTGTAGAGCAATGTCATGGCCTTGCCATGTCTGAACTGAGAGAACCCCAGCCTCCAGAGCCCTTACCACCTGTTGTAGCAATCTTCCTACGCATGGTTTGGATTAATTTCCTCATTTAATTAGATTTCCTTTGCCTTCTGTTTCTTCAGTTATTACATTTTTTTATTAACCAAAATATGCTATTTTCCCCCAACCCTATTATAGGTTTAAATTTTTTCTTTATGTCCAACTTTAGGGATTAGATAATCCTGCAGTATAGTCCCTTTTTTTAATTGATTGAAGAATTGTTCATGTAAATAATAGTGATACATTATTTTCCTAAAGCACTGTAAAGTGAAGTCATAAGACATGGTAGTTGTGCTTCAAAAGTGTTCTTTTTTAGCTGTCTCAAATCCTGTATTTTTTTTCTGCGCTTAACTTTTGTAAGTCCTTTCAGAGTATCACAACAATGCTGTCTTTCTACTCTCTACAACCACTGGATATGTATTTTTTATGAGGTACATAGAAAAAGATAAGGAGGAAAAGTATTTTTGTAATATGTTAACCTAAAACATAAAGTGATTTAAATGAACACATTTTTTACCCTGTGATTTAAGTTGTGTATTCTGCATTCTGCTTTTTGTATTTGTTTTTAGAAGGTGACATTTACTGCTATTCATTTCTCTTTGCTTAAGGTGGTAACCAAGCTGCTAATTTGAAATACTTGTTATGGTACCATTTCAGAACTAAAACATTGCTTACCAAAGGTGAATGATACCATATGAACATAGTTTTTGCAGACCCTCCTAATATTTTGCATAATATGTTTAAGTCTATACATCACAGATCATAGCTTCATTGGCCCTCTTCTTACCTAGGAGGCCAATACAATGAAGACTTAGGGCCATTTACTAGGAAGATGGAACTTATGTTCGCTCATGTATAACGTTAAAGGTCTATTATCTCTGTTAGACATCTGTTAGTGTCATATTTTCTCTTCTGATAGGGCAGGCAAATGCCCTTGCCCTTGCCCTTCTCCCTCCCTCCCTCCCTTCCTTTTTTCTTTCTTTTTTTTTTTTTTTTTTTTGGACAAGGTCTCACTCTGTCACCCAGGTTGGAGTGCTGCATGCAGCATGGTCATAGCTAACTGCAGCCTCAAACTCCTGAGCTCAAGTGATCCTCCCATCTCGGCCTCCTGAGTAGCTGGGCCTACAGCCATGTGCCACCACTCCTGGCTAATTTTTAAAATTTTTTTAGAGACAGGGTCTCACCGTGTTGCCCAGGCTGATCTCAAACTCCTGGCCTCAAGCAATCCTCCTTCCTCAGCCCTCCAAAGTGCTGGGATTATAGGCATGAGCCATTGCCCCAGCCCCTTTCTCTCTAAGACTAAAGCTAATGTGGCTATTTGAATTGGTGATTGGGAACTTTAGTATACACTCTGATGTGTGGTGTTGGGCCCACACAGTTTAAAAGGAAATCGCTTTCCCACATAGTTACTGCTAAAACCAAAGGATTCTAAATGGTAATGCTGACACAACAGTAAATTTAATTTAATTCATGTGAGAGGGAAGAAAGTTCTGACAGTATTTACCCTTCATTGTTATTTCTAAACTCTTCTTCCTCTTCTTTAAAAATCCTCAGGTTTGAAGCTTGTGCTTTCAGACTATACCACTGACAATTCCCCAGTATACCAAAGCCTTGAACATTTTTAGCTCCCGGTTACTCTCTACAACACTACCCCATTCTAAATCTTGAGATTTTTATCATCCAAGAGAAAGTGACATTAAAGCAAATTACCAAAGAAGGTGATGTAATCAGCAGTATAATTATCTTGGGGAAAAGTATTGGGCTCTAGGAAGTAAGTGCAAAGGAGCATGGTTGGTGTTCTGAAGGAACCGGAAGAAGGCCGCTGTGGCTGGAGAGAAACAAGTGGAAAAGTGGGAGATAGAGTCAGAGAAGTAATTTAGAGTTGGTCATGTAGGGCCTCTGTGTCATTGTAAGAAATGTAAGATCATAGGATGTCTCTAACAGACTTAGCCTTCACCCTTTCTTGGCCTCATACTCTCATGATCATGCTCTAAACCTTGTCTGTCTTCATGAAACTGCAGCCTGTTTTTCTCAGTTTCAATATTCCTACTGTCTGAACTACCACTTCTTATCCTTCTGATTTTACTCTCTCTTATACCCTGACTCCAGTAATTCTTCCACATCACCAGGGCGTAGCAGTCCATTGATGTTACTACCTTTTCACTGACTCTCAGCTGCCATCCACTCCCTCCATGTTTTCCCTTCCTTACCCAAATTATATTCATCGGTCTGTCATCAAGATTACTCTCTTATAATCACTCTTCCCTTGTCCCTCTCACTTTCTGTGCTCTCTTGGCAAAATCCCAACCCCAGTTAAACCATTCTCCACACTTATTTTCCTCCATCTTAAAACAAAAAACCTTTTTTTTGACCCCTGCCTTCTGCAACTATCAGTCATTTCTGTTTTTCCTTTTAAAGCAAAACTTCTTGCCATAACCAGATATCATTATGATATAGTGATAACATAATTATAGGTAATATTTATTGAGTACTTGGCTGTGTGTCAGACATCATTCCAAATATTTTACATATATTAATCTTTATTCTCACAGCAGTCCAATGAAGTAGAAAATAGCATTTTTACAATGAGAAAAAGGAAGCATAAAGACCAGCTTTCTCAGTAACTGATCAATAGTAAGCGAAATTAAAAATCCAGGTGGTCTGGCATCAGAGTCTATGCCCTTTACTATTAGGATCTCAAGCAAAATGTGTTTTAAATGTCCGTTCTCCTGCAGGCAGCTAGCAGTACACTCAGGTTCCCAAGAATGAGTATACCCTACTCCAGTCCTTGTTCCTCGTGAGGAGTAGGGCTAATAGTCCTGACTGTTGGGCATTGTGTTTGTTATAAGGTGGAGTTTTTCATGTTATCAGAAGGTTAAAAGTGATTGCTTCTAGTCTGAGCGTTCTTTCTCTCTTGTAACCTTAGTGCTTTCTGGTTTCTTCATGCTTTGCATTTCTCTCTTACCTCTCATGTAAGTTCAGCTCAACACTGCCTTTCTCTGATAAAAGCATAAACTCTACCTCATCCTATCCCGACCACATCGTAGACCAAACGAGAACCAGAGTGGGGTCCCAAGAAAAGAAGTGATAGAGAAGACTCTTCACCCTGATCTCTGGTCCAGAAAGAAAGAATCCTGGAGCTAAATCAGATTGGTAACCAACAAGACTTCTTTGTCTGAATTGCTGCTTCTGCGATTGCTACTTTGGAATCTGTGGTGGCAATAGGTGGTAGATTTTTTTTTTTTTTTTTTTAAATCAGGCACCTGTGCTTTCTATCAAAGGGCTACCCCCTACCAGTGACATAATTTTAAAACCCTTCAATTGGAGTTGTTTTCTATAGACCCTAATCTCATATATCCCTAGGGAACTTCTTTCTTAAATAATTGCCTGTAATCCATTATTTATTTGTCACTCCTTTCTTGTATTTATCTTATATTCTTTGTTACATTTATCCTTTGGGAAAGGAAGAAATTCAGTTAAACATTTAGCGTGGATGTTTTGTAACTATTGATTTAGAAAATTTTAAACAGTAAATCCTCAAAATCAATTTTTAAGTTTTAAGAGCAAGAAAAACAAGAATAACGTTGGCTGACCTCTCCCATATTGTCATTGGCAGACACAGCAGACATGGCCCCTCCTAAACAGTCAATGGCAAGGGATTACTGTGATTGTCTTAACCCTTTTCTGGGTCAAATTGTAGAGTTTATCACCATACCTAGAGAGGAGTTGTTAGTATTTGTTATTTATTGGTTTTTGTTTGATTTTTTTATTGTTCATTCTTAAAAGTTAACCTCTTGTCAGAGATAGTTTAAAATTCCTATTGTAAAGAGCAGGCAAGTTTTTTTTTCAGCCATATAGTTATACCCCTTTCCCCATTATAGTTCTACCTTTCTGAACCCCCACTTCTCTTAATTACATTCCAGTACCAAAAAAGTTGAAATGTTATTAGTTTACACTGAAAGGTCCAGTCTCTACAAAAGGAACTACAAAACTACCATGATGGAATGAAAATCCAACCATTTCTCAAGTGATTACTTTCCATTATGGAAGTTTTATTTCTTAAAAAAAGATAAAGCTGATTGATTTTGTCAAACTGGCCTCAACTTAATGAACAAACCCCACTGGTCCTTTAGGAGTGATATCTGAAGCATTTATCTGTTTGGTTCTAAAGAAAATATATAACTTTGTTGGGGAGATTTTACTTAAGAATTGTAAATCCTATATGCTATTAAGTGAGTAGATCCCTTTTACTAGACATCTATCCTAGGGCTTTGGCCTAACTAATTTTAGTAAATAAAGCATTTTCATATTGATAGCTTAAAGAAAATCGATGTTATCAAGGATTATGAAGACCAAGATTGTAATTTAAGAATCTGTGACCCAAGGTCTTACTGTGATAAATACAGTTGTACCTCTGTTGGATATTGCCACCTCCTACTATAGGAAAGGGCTTTTTATGTCTATAAAAGGTAAATGTTAATCTTACAACAGGTCCTTCAGGTTGATGCCAGTAGTGTGGGTGAGAACAAAAGATAAATTGAACAAGAACATGATGAGAGATTTGATAAGCTGGACAGGTCAAAGAGAATCTAATTTCTAAAAGAACATCAGAGATTCTAGAACTAGCACTAGGGGTTGTTAGAAAGGAGACTTCTGTGAAAGCAATTTCAGACTCAATACAGTGGATATGCTGGAAGTGCCCGCCAGGAAAAGAAAAACAAATTTTGCTTCTTAGGGACGAGGGCTGAGGGAGAAGGAGGTGTTCCAGAAAACATTCATTAAAACTCATGAAGGCAGGAAGAGGGGTTCAGTTTTGAGAATGGCTCTATGTGTCATTGCCACAGATTTTCACACAGCTACTGTCTCTGATATTACAACACTTGAGAAACACCCAAATCATAAAATGATAGCTGACTTTTTCCTTTACTGAGTAAATATAATTCCGCCCAACTATAGAAAGAATAAAATTATGCAAATAGAAGACCTTTTTGCATGGTTTAAAAAAGAAACAAATGATATGTCCTGCTGTGGTCAGATGATGATGATGATGATGATGAAGGCAATGTTTAAGTGTAATGGTTGTTACCAGAGTGAAGCTAGGGAGTAGTAGTGGAAAGAATACTAACCCAGGTATCAAAACTTGATGTCTGCACCTCGGTTTTGCCCTGCTTTAGCCAATACAAGACCCTAAATTCACAATTGATTTAGTTCCTTATCACTAGAAAGACTACCTGATCTTGTTTTTCCACCTCTAAAATTTTATAAGTACAACAGAAAAGTGTCCACACTTACGCTAATAAAATTGGTTTGAACAGTATGAAGATGATGAAAAATAGCATGTAAAAATAAGGGGACGTTTTAATTAAGTTTATGCTTTACTTTAATAGGTTTATGCAGCAATGAATTTTTTCTGGAAACTATACCTCTGGAAGAGATGCAGAGTTCATTTTGGTAAACATAAAAAGCAGAACTGGTAGCACATCATATCGCCACATGGAGGCTAGCAAATTAGACATAAGCCAGACAAAATCACAAGGAGAGCCATAAATAAAAGAGAGTCTTAATGTGATTTAAATACCGTGACTGAGTTGCATTCAGTATCTGCCCGGTCACCAAGTCCAGTGTGACGTCATCCTCTATAGAGATGTATTCTAGCAAAAGACTTCTGCATCCACCATCTGGCCCCAGACTAAGAACACATCTCACTGAATGACACATAACCCAGTGGGATGCACCAAATTTGCTTAACCATGAACACATCATCTTCTCATAACAAAAGCTGAAAATGATCCTAATTTTATATTCTGTAAACTGTGTTGTGGAAATTATTAAAACAACTGTCTTCTGGGTAGTCCTGTAAACATTCACTGATCTTTTTTCCTTTATTGAAGCCACAATAAAAAAAAAAAATACTGTAAATTTCAGTTTAAATTGAGAAGCCAGATATCTTTCAAAATGTATCCTTTATGTGGTAAAATAGAGAATAACATTGATTTTAGTTAAGTAAAACTAAAGTACTGTTTCTGACTAGGTAATCTGACCTTCCAAACACAGGAGTTTGAGCAGAGAGTTCTAAAAATTACAGTGTCTGTTCTTTGTCAGAACCTTCTGGGAAGAGTGTGTCAAATGAGCACTACCAAGGAGAAATTTCTAAGATTTTAACCTTTTAGTTTATACTTTAAACTGAGATTTCAGGCATGTTTCAAAATAAAGACATTCACATCCTGTCTCTAAGAGTCTACTGGGCGTCTTATATTCTGTATTATTTTGGAAATAATTTACACTTCAGGAGCAATAGTTTGCCTAACTATATAATATTTGCCTAAATGGAAAATATTCTTTCTTTAGTACTTCTTTGGCATTCCTCAGACTGCTAAATATTTTGTTGGCTATTGGGCAAGAAGGAGATGATGGTATCTCTTATTTCAAAAGCACCCTGAATATACAGATCCCTGTAAATACTAAGAAAAAATTTTTGTGGTCTCTGGTACTCTTTCTGACAAAAATAGGTGCTAAAGAAGGAGCACAATATGGAACTTGGAATAAAATTTAAAATAATCATTTTCTTCACCACATTCTCTAAAACTATGACCCTTTATTGAAATAAAATGAGAAAACCTTGCTAAGAACTGAGCTGCAATTAATACAAAGGATATATAAGCAAAATTATTTAGACAGCAGACTTTGTTTTCTTTTAATTTATTTTTCGTAGACATGGGGGGGTCTTGCTGTGTTGCCCAGACTGGTCTCAAAACTCCTGGCCTCAAGCAATCCTCCTGCCTCAGCCTCCCAACGTGTTGGGATTACAGGTATGAGCCACCGCACCCAGCCTAGACAGACTCAAAAAGGAAGGAAAATAGTCTGATAAATGAAAAGTAAAAAGTTCAAAATGAGAACAAAAAATGTTAATAAATTTATTGCCAATTTATTTCTTATAGACTGTTCATTAAAAACCAGAGTGGAAATGGTGCATATGACTGGTAAGGTAAGAAGCAATACAAGATTCTGGAGAAAGCCCACTTAAGCTGGACTTCTTCAGGGCTACAGGCATTGATAACATGTCTCATACTGTGTTTCAAGAATTGACCTGAATTATTGTGGAACAAAATGATATTGAAGGGTTATGAGGTGAATAAAGACTGCGAAACATATTAATGCTTATTCAGATATCTAGTCACTTGGACTTTTTACCCTGGAAAACCACTGAAACTGGTGTAGGAAAAAAGAAAACGTATTTAAAAGAGCAGTAGGCCAAGTGATGGCAGTTTTAACATTTTTAAAGAACAAAGCCTATTCAGCCAGTCTCATACTGTGCCCTAAGCTTCTCTCTTGAATGTAAGCTCCACCCAGATACAAATATGAAGGGCCATTATGTGGAAGATGGTGATCAGCTGTTTTCTATCTCCCGTGAGTTCCAAACAATAAATGGATATAAGCCTCAGTGTGAGGGATTTGGGCAAGGAATGAGGAACAATCTTGTAAACTGAAGTGGGTTACTGAGTGAATCTTATTCTATGGAAGTTTTTTAAAAACTCATTACTATCCCCCACAACATTTATTGTCTGTCTGTGACATGGGTAGCCCTGTAGTAAGAAATGTGATGAGTTACACAAGAAAGAGAATCTCAAACCTGGAGAATGATCAGTACAAACATCAAATAACAAGATAGAAGCACAAAAATACATAATGACAAAAATAAGAGAGCAATATGTGTATGTCAACGTAATGACAGTATTTAGCTAATTAAACTGGAAATTTTCTCAGTGCTCTTGAAATAGGAAGGGAGTCTTCATTTTTAGTTTTGTCAGTTGACACAATTTTGAAATGCGTCTGATTCTCATTGGCATCTCTGATCTGTATACAGTTTCTGGAAGAGCCTTCTCCTGGAGAGAATTTTCAAACAAACATTTGGCATCAATAGAATGTTTTTTAATCAAACTGTCTGTTTTCTATAGAACAGTCTTTGATTTCCAGAAGAGTCAAGCTGTCTTGAGAGACTGAGAACCTTAGGGCATTAGACCAGCACCAAATATATTATACTGAAGGCTGGGATTCCGGGGAACTAGGATGCCTGACTAAGATTGAAGTACTTCTGCTGATACAGATCCAGGAAGATATTAGTGGTATTTTAGATTTAAATTTTAAAACTTCAAACAACCTGTTAACAACTGTACCCTCTTGTACTTTAAGAATCATAGACTCAACATCAGTAAGAATAATAGCATTCAAGAAGTTTGCCAACGTGGCAAAACCCCATCTACTTAAAAATAAAAAAATTAACCAGGCACGGTGGCATGCACCTGTAGTCCCAGCTACTCAGGAGGCTGAGGCAGGAGAACCACTCGAACCTGGAGGCGGAGGTTGCAGTGAGCTGAGATTGTGCCACTGCAGCCTGGGTGACAGAGTGAGACTGTCTCAGAAAAAAAAAAAAAAAACGTAGTCCGATGCAGTGGTGTGCCAGTCAGTGCTTAACAACTGGTTTTCCAGGCAAGGGTTGGGAGTAGTCACATGCACAGGTACCTAATTTGCAGCATTTGCCAATTTCTATTATGTAAATGTTCTCACTATGGCTGACTGCAAGCTACCAAAATGATGTCATCAAAAGTAGAGTTGGGAAGAAATGTGCACACTCACCTCTCATTGCTCCAGCAAACCAGTGGTCCTATGTCAGGTATCCATAGAACACCAAAGTTCAGAATCATCACTTTGACTGTCATTCAGTGACAGCTACCATTGTCATTACCAAGTAGAACTTCTCCCTCCCACGTTGTCACAAACTCTATAAAAGTGAACTGGCCAGGCATGTTGGCTCATGCCTGTAATCCCAGCACTTTGGAAGGCCGAGGTGGGCGGATCACCTGAGGTCGGGAGTTCGAGACCAGCCTGACCAACATGGAGAAACCCCATCTCTGCTAAAAATACAAAATTAGCCAGGCTTGGTGGTGCATGCCTGTAATCCAGCTACACAGGAGGCTGAGGTAGGAGAATCGCTTGAACCTGGCAGGCAGAGGTTGCCGTGCAATCATGCCATTGCACTCCAGCCTGGGCAACAAGAGCACAACTCCATATCAAAAAAAAAAAAAAGTGAACCAAACAGAGGACTTCTCAGAGCTCTGTTTTTTTAAATCATAGAGACTAATATTTAGCAGAAGGATCCCCCGTGATACTGCTCTTTGTAGTGTATCACCCAGGCCTTTAAATGTTCTGGTTGCAATAAACAGAAAAATCAGTTTACCAGTCAGCAGAAGAACTGATTTCTTAGAAGCAGTAAGCCCAACCTTCAAAATAAAACAATTTGTATCTTCTATTTTGGATTTTAGTATTTGGGTGTTTACAAACTCAATACATTGGGAAATACTACTTACCATTCAATAAAAGCCTAACTAGAAACATTTCACAGCCGTTCCAGTATGTTATTTATTTGCCAATTTTTTGAAAGAGTAGAACTTTCAGTCAACATGTCAGTTTATGGCCCACCTTCTATCTTCATTCTTGGACTTGCATGTATCTTTGTGACTCCAGGAAACATCTCTCTCATATCTTCATAAGAAAACAAAAAGGGCGTTAACTTCTCCAGTGCCTGAATGAATGCCCAAATGGCTGGTGTTCCTGCCTAGAAATCAAATATTGGGTAAGAACTGGAACCTCTAGTTGCCTTCACATTTACTTATGAATTTCTGCTTTCTGTATTTAAAGGACAAAACCATTTGGGAATTGCAAAAACTTCCCCTAAACCTTAAGAGAGAAAGCAATGGATTATTAGGACATAGTCACTCCCATCATGAGATGGCTAATATTCATACAAAACTAATAATGGTGTTCATAATATTATACTTTCATCCCCATTAACAGTGAACTTGCACATGTTTACTCATTCATTTCCACAGTAGTCCTCAGAGATGTCATTTTACAAATCAGGAAAGTGAGGCTCAGGAGAGCTAAAATCACCTGTTCAATGTCAAGTAACACATGTTGAATTTTGAATATTCATCTAACTACTGAATATCTGTTTCCTTCCCACCACACAATGCTGAATAACACTGGTAACATTGTTCAGTCTCAGCCCCTCTACCAATTAGTACTGTATTTATTCAATAAGTAGGTAATAGGTAATTTTTGTGGTGAGGTCTAATGAAATCTGCCAGGATGAATAAAACATCACTGTCCTAATACAGTTTTGTTGTTAGGCTATTGTTTGGTTGGATGGTATTTCTTTTTTAGCTACTTACTTAATGTAAATAGTATGCTCAGTTACAGTTGATGAACACATCTCTAAGTCAATGAGTTTTACCAGATTCATGTACATTCTGTACTTGCATTGCTATAAAGAAATACCTGAGACTGGGTAATTTATAAAGAATAGAGGTTTAATTGGTTCTTGGTTCTGTGGGCTGCACAAGCATGGTGCCAGCATCTGCCTGACTTCTGGGAAGGCCTCAGGGAGCTTTTCCCATGGCGGAAGGCAAAGCAGGAGCAGCCACATCACTTGGTGCCTGCTGGGTCACGATCCATCCTCATGACTGAGACACCTCCCACTAGGCCCCACCTCCAACATTGGGGATTACATTTCAACATGAGGTTTGGTCAGGGACAAATATCCAAAGTATATCACTGCACATCCAAGGTCATACTCAAGATTTATTTCTTCACGAAGTTTTTCTCTGACACAGTTAACAACTGTTAACCCAGTTGACCCAGACTTCTTAATTGCTTTGAGTTAACAGTGCTATTTGGCATTGCTGTGAGCTAACGAATTAGATTCATTGACTGGTTCCCACTTGGATGACATGAGCTGCTGGCAAGATGACAGTGTAGAAGAAGGCAGGAAGAAGAAGGAGGAGGAAAGATCTTAGTTAAATCAACACTAAGATCTCAATCTTTGCAGCTGCCCAAGTAAGAAACGATGAAACATACAAAGGGCCTCCTGATCATTCTCCTTAGTATCATATTTTGATTCTCCTCTGATATAAAAAGAAAAATGGTAGAGAATGAATCATGAATGATGTTATTCCGAAGCCAAACAGGAAGACTTTCTGCAGATCTCCAGCACAATCCACCCTCTGTGGTACTAAAAAATTGCTAAGATACTTTTGATAGCTAGAGTTGTGTACTCCATATATGAATGAAAGGAGTTACTAAGGGAATCTTACGGCTTTGGTAATGGAGACTGATGATGGATCTTCCTGATTCAAAGTACAATGTGACCAACGAACTTTGAATTTGACACACAATGAAGCAGTGGCTCTCCTTGATGGCAAGGGATAGATTGACAACTTAGGTGTTCCTCTTTTCCTCTGAGACATGTATCCACTGCAGAGTTTTTTTATTTTGTTTTATTTATTTATTTTTTTAGACAGAGTTTCACTTTTGTCATCCAGGCTGTATAGTGCAGTGGCATGATCTTGGCTCGCTGCAACCTCCTCCACTTCCTAGGTTCAAGTGATTGTCCTGCCTCAGCCTCCCAAGTAGCTGGGACTACAGGTGCATGCCGCCACACTTGACTAATTTTTGTATTTTTTTAGTAGAGATGGGGTTTCACCATATTAGCCAGACTAGTCTTGAACTCCTGACCTCAGATGACCTGCCCACCTCGGCCTCCCAAAGTGCTGGGATTGGATTACAGGCGTGAGCCATCGTGCCCGGTACCCTGAAGATCTTTAGTGGACGCTATTAGGAAGTAAGGAGCTCTACGAAGGAGTCAGATCACATCATAAAAGAGACTGCCTCACTAGAGGTTTTCCAAGGCAAACCTTTTCCCTCACATTCTGAATGCATGGTCGGGCCTGGGCCACTGCCAGGGTGTGGAGGTGTAGATATGTGTTTTCTGAACAGTGGGAGAGCCAGACCTGGAACCACAGTTCTGTATTTCTCATATGCCAAGTTTTATAAATGGAAGCCAGACCAAGAGGCATGGTTTGTGTATAGAACCACCAGATGGGACCATATGTGGAACAAAAGAGTATTTATATCCTCTGAAAGGTAGATGCTGGTTCTAAGTCATCTTAGTTTATAAAGGATACCTTCTAAAACATCTCAGCTCAATGATCAAGAAGGAAATGAAAGAAAAGCTGCTTGCTTCTAATGGTGGATACCGCTTTTTTAGGCTTGAAAAGTGGTGTGATTTGATGACATTTTTGAACTATTAAAAACCAGTGTGTTTATAGACTATTTCTAGGAGAGATTGAAATAATTGTTAAGCTACGATGGGGTGAGGCAGGGAAAGGGGCAGAGAGATCTTAATAAAAATTAAATATTATGTTGGGGAGAACTAAAGAAAAAGCATCAAAGGATAAGTAGAAATACAGAGCTAAACTGGGTGTTTATATCAACACCCATTTATCTAAGGAGAGAACATCACTTCCTAGGCACAGTGTAATTAGGTGAAATTATATGAAGTTGCTGATATTCAGCCATCTTTGACCTAAAAAATGTTCATGGAAAATGGTTCAATTTAAACTAGAAACCATTGGAAACAAGGTAGATTTATAAAATATGTAAAAAGCACACTAAAATTATCCCTTGGCTTACTAAAAATGAATGCTAGAAAAACAATAACCCAAAATAAATTATTTTTTAATGATAGAGTCAACTCATTAACCCTAAATACTTATGGATTTTTGGTCCAAAGTACTGCATATGCCCAGGGACGTTTTCAGGAAACAGCAGGTTTAGAGAGAAAGCAAGTCTAGTTAAGCAAGCATTTTGTATTAACCTCAAAGAAATTTAACACCAAGCAGTGTGTTCTATTTTTCAGAATCTAGAGGAAGATAACTAGAAAAGGGGCACATTCTGGCGAGTATCAGTGTCTTCTTGCACTCGTGGTACGGAACCTCCTCAAGCTGTGGAGTCTCACCCACAGTGTAACCTTGACCTGCGATAGCACCCACAGTCCACCACCACCCTATAGCAGGGGAGATAGTGTGTTTCTGTGAACAAGCAGGTGTTGGACCTGGCTGTGACAGCCTCGCGGTGGCCCATCCAGGCACAGGTGGGATGTGAACTCTGTCTGAGGAGGGCCCATTGGCATATTAGACCTGCCAGTGCTCATTTATGGTTTCTTGGTCATTTGAGACCAGCTGTCTGTTTACTAACAGATCTTAAAAGGCCATAGAGTACCTTTTGGTTGTAAACATAGGAGGAAAGTAGGCTAGACTTTTGGAAGGAATATTGAGTAAAAATATAACATTTTTTCCTTATGAAATTTAACAGTAATCTGATATATAAAGGGGGAGGCAAAATAATATATTCATAGAATTTTTATGGGGTAAAAAGGGAAAGAGAAATTATCAAATTTTCCCAAAATTATGGGAAAGTACTATGGGGATAAACCAATTCTTTAGTATAGTTTTGGTCAAGAAATAGGCATTTATGAGGGACTTGAGAGTTTACAATGCTTTTTCATACACAACCATCCTCAGAGGGCTTCTATGACATGGGTATCATTTTCTTGATCTTATAGAAAAAGAAACTGAGGCCTCTTCCTAAAAGTTTAGTGACTTCTCCAGGGTCATAATTAGTAAGCTAAAGAGGGATGTTCCAGATGTAAGTTTTACTGAGGTTTATTGCATGGTAGAAGGAAAAGATCCATGCTTTGGCATCATACATACCTAGGTTTGATGCCTGATACTGTTTCTTATTGTGTTACTTCATTTCTTATTCTCAAATTATCTTCTCTTACCTTCAGTTTCATCATGTGCAAAATGGCAATGGTAATCCCTTTTTAAGAAAGTTGTTGTGAAGATTAAAGGTGGTAGAGAGAAAGTATGTAAAACATTGTAGGTACTCAAAAGATGATAAATTTATGAAAATTTAAAACATCTTCTCTTCTAAAGTTAACATTAAGAATATGCAAAGGCAAGCCACAGACTGGGAGAATACATGTCTTCAAATATGTATTTCTTTTAAAAAGACTTGTATCTGGAATAAAAAACAACTCTCACAACCAATAATAAGATAAATTGTTTAATTAAAAATGAGCAAAAATGTGAACAAAAGAAGATATATAAAAGAAGATATATAAGTGACCAATTGTCATATGAAAAGATATTCAATATCATTAATCAGGGCAATGCAAATTAAAACCACCAAGTAAAGTTCTTGATGTGAAGACCTGTGAACTAGAAAGAAACCTCTCCCCTCCCCCAGCATACAGTGGCAGGGCACGAAAACTGCTTTAGATTCATTCAAAAAGGTGGAAAACGAAGTACACAGAAGTTACTGCTCCATAGACTTTCGGAAATCTGGCAGGGCACATGTTGCCAGTTTCTTGATTAGCACCTAGTCCTACTGCCTGGGAATGATTCCCTACAGCTCTCGGCTCTTTCCTCTGGGCTTTTTGTCATCTTTTCTTGAATTTGAGAGTCATCCTTCCTTGCATATAAGAAATGGTCTATGAGGCTACCAAGTAGATTTCTCAGCCTGCTTCCTGAACTTAGTAGTTTTGATAGCCAAAAGTTTCCTATCATTTTGTAGTGTCTCAGTCTCTTTCAGTTCAAGCTGGCAGTGTTTACTGATACACTTTTCTTAAAAACTGTGTTGGTTTCCTATGAGTCTTATCGAGATTCAATCCATTAGACAAAAGCTGCACTCACAAGTCTTGTCAAGATAAGTTATTATTCTTGGGCTTCCTACAAGGTTCTGTGGGACAATGACCATAAGATCCTTAGGAGCCCTATTGTTTAATAGAGAGGATCTGTAAGGCATACTCTTGAGACGCACCATCTTAAATCTGTCTGAAGTCTTACCAAAAGTCTTACAGTCATATATTGGACTGCAATTATATACCATGTTTTCCTAACAGCACTCCTAGATTTGAACTCTGTCCCAAAGCCATTTCTTAATTTTAGCAACATTTGCCATCTGGAAAAGCTGGCAATGAGAGACAGTTTTCTTTTCCAAACCGGCAAGTGCTTGTTAGTTTATATTTAACAGTCGTTCTTCAGCACTTTCTCCTTTTGCTTTTACTGCAAGCAGCCAAAAGGACCCAAATAATAAACTGAACATTTTGCCAGGAAATCTTCTTAGCTAGAACATCCAGTTCATTGTGTAAATTTCCTAGTTTTCATGTTATTGAAACAAACAGTGAAGCTAAACTTTCATTACCAAGTAACAAGGGTCCCCTTCTCTCCAGTTTCCAGTAACATTTTTCAAGTTCCTGTAATCCCTGTAATCCCAACAGCCTCCTTGAGGGCCATTAAGTTTCTACTAACTATCTTTTAAGACCATTTTGACTTGAATTAACAATCCCTTTGAGATCCCTCAAGCTTCCACCCAAAGCCAGTACCTATAATTGAGATTCTGGGTTACAGCAGCACACTCTTTCAGGTACCTGACAGTGATGGTTAATACTGAGTGTCAACTTGATTGGATTGAAGGATGCAAAGTATTGATCCTGGGTGTGTCTGTGAGAGTGTTGCCAAAGGAGATTAACATTTGAGTCGATGGGCTGGGGAAGGCAGACCCACCCTTAGTCTGGTGGGCACAATCTAATCAGCTGCCAGTAAATATCAAGCAGGCAGAAAAACGTGAAAAGGTGAGACTGGCCCAGCCTCCCAGCCTACATCTTTCTCCTATGCTGGATGCTTCCTGCCCTCAAACATTGGACTCCCAAGTTCTTCAGTTTTGAAACTGAGACTGGCTCTCCTTGCTCCTCTGATTGCAGACGGCCTATTGTGGGACCTTGTGATCGTGTAAGTTAATACTTAATAAACTCCTATATTAGTTCTCTCCCTCTAGGGAACCCTGACTAATACACTGACTCTACTCCAAAGACCTGTTTACCTCTTGCTGTATTTTAAAGCACTCCAAAACTTAATAGTGTAAAACAATAACATTGAATTTATCCATAAAACTGCAACTTGAGCAGGGCTCAGTAGGGGTATACTTATCCCTACTCCACTTAGCTAGGGCTACTTAATGGAAAGGGACTAGAATCCATTGAAGGCTCATTCACTCATATATCTGGTAGTTAATATTGGCCATTAGCTTAGACTGTAGCTGGGCTGTTGTCTCATACATAATCATGTAGCCTATCCATATATTCTGGACATTCTTCCAGAATGATGGCTGTCACCATTTGTCACTCATTCCAAGGATAAGTGTTGCAAGAGAGCCAGGTGGAAATTGCATCACCTTTTTCGACCTAACCTTGGAAGACATTCAGCATTACTTCTGCTGCTATTCATTAAAAGTTTTTCACTAAGGAGTGTTGTCAGATGAGAAACCCTGAAATTTTACCCTTCCAAAAGAGCAGTGTAAAAACTGACAAAAACTGTCTGAATCAACTTTTTCAGTCAGAACTCGAGAAATAACCTAAAGGCTTGAAGCAACCTGTGGAATGCCTATTCAAGAAAAACAGCCGAATAATAATGAGCTTGGTGGCATTTTAATATACCTTGCTCCCATTCCCACTCCCCAACTCAGCAGTTGCCTTAAAAATGACAGTCCACAATGCAGGCACCTGAGGGAGCAGAATGGGTTTCATTCACAAAGAATTATTTGACCTGTCTGGTGGCTTCCTGGAAGATCAGCCAAAAAGCCTTCTCTTTATTTAACTTGACTCAGAACTTATCCAATGCTAAAACTGCCACACAAGTGGCATTTATTGAAACATTTACTGGCAAATGTTTCAGTTGCTCTGGCAGGAATAATGGATAACGGTTGGGGCAAACAGTAGACTAATGAAAAACTTTGAGAGAAAAGGGTGGGGAAAGATGTTCATATGGTCTTTGAAAAACTCAACATATTTCTTGGACTCTGGATGGCAACACACATGGCATAGGACTCTGTGCATGCTCAGGAAAGACCCAAGAAGGCCCTAGGCTGTCACCTCTAGCTGATCTTGAGGCTCTGCATAAGCAGAAAGTGAAGGCTAAGGCAGAGTTGTAATTACCTGCCTGAGTGCTGAAGATGTGCCCCAACATACACACAAAGCTCCTCAGCAAAGACAGATTTTTTTTGACTCAAGGCATTTAAGGAAATTTCAGTGCAGTTATTAGCTGACTACTAAATTAACCAAACAGAGACTGCAGTGACAACATCACACTACAGAGAATATAGTTTTATGGGGATTGGTTCTGAAAAGTTGCCAAACAATAACTACTACCATAATCAGCAACAATGAACCCTGAGGAAAGTGAGATAATCTGATTCCCTGACTTGCCGTATTACATTATTTAAAATGCCCAGTTTCAACAAAAATTTACAAGACATAAAAAGAAACAAGAAAGAATGGCCCACACTCAGGATAAAAGTAATCAGTAGGAAATGTCCAGAAGAGGCTCAGATGTTGGACTTTCTGGACAAAAACTTCAAATCAGCTATTTTGAATATATTCAGAGGAGACCACATTTAAAGAACTAAAGTATGAGAATGATGTCTCACAAATAGAGACTATCAATAAAGAAATAGAAATTATAAAAAGTAAACAAGTAGAAATTGATGGAGTTGAAAAGTACAATAACTGAAATGAAAATTTTACTAGAAGGGCTCAGTAACAGATATGAGTTAGCAGAAAGAGATTTAAAAAGAATAGATTGCCAGGCACGGTGGCTCATGTCTGTAATCCCAGCACTTTGGGAGGCCAAGGTGGGTGGATCACAAGGTCAGGATCGAGACCATCCTGGCTAACACGGTGAAACCCGTCTCTACTAAAACTACAAAAAAATTAGCCGGGCATAGTGGTGGACACCTGTAGTCCCAGCTACTCGGGAGGCTGAGGCAGGAGAATGGCATGAACCCGGGAGGCGGAGCCTGCCGTGAGCCGAGATCGTGCCACTGCACTCCAGCCTGGGTGACAGAGCGAGACTCCCTCTCAAAAAAAAGAATAGATCAACTTACATTATCCAAACTGAGAAAGAGAAAGAAAAAAACTTAAGAAAAGCAAATAGTCTCAGAGACCTAGGGTACACCATAAAGCATACCAATATAAGCATAATGGAAGTTCTAGAAGAAGAGAGAAGTGAAAGAAAAGGGCAGAAAGAATATTAGAGAATTTAATACTCAGTCATTGCCCAAAATTGATGAAAAACTTAATCTACACTTCCAAAAAATTCAACAAACTCCATGTAGGATAAACTCAAAGAGAGTTATACCTAGACATATAATCAAAGCCAAAGAGAAAAATCTTAAAAGCAGCAAAAGCAACTCATCACATACAAGAGATCTGCTGTAAGATAAACAGCTGATTTATCCTCAGAAACCATGGAGGCCAGAAGTGATGTGATTACCCAGTCAAAGTAACGAAACAAAAAAACCTGAAAAACCTGTCATCAACCAAAAATTCTATATCTAGCAAAACTAGCCATCAAAAATGAAGGAGAAATTAAGATACTCCCAGATAAACAAAATAGAGAGTATATTGCTATCAGACTTTCCCTACAAGAAATGCTAAAGGGAGGTTTTTAGCAGAATAGATAAAAAAAAAAAGGCATGATCCAGCTATATGCCAAGTAGAGGAGACTCAATTTAGAATCAAATATACAAATAGGTTGAGAGTAAAAGGATGGAAAAATATATCCTATATAAACAGTAACTAAAAGCTGGAGTGAAGATACTTACATAAGACACAATAAATGTTAAAACAAATGTTGTTATTAGAGGCAAAGAAGGATGAAATATCAAGGCATCAAGAATATATGACAATTATAAGCACATATAATATATATAACAGAACCCCAAAATACATGAAGCACAAACTGACAGAAAGGAGAAATAGTTCAAAAATGTCGAAAATTGGAAACTTCAGTACCCCACTTTCAGTAATGCATAAACAATTAGGCAGAAGATCAGCAAGGAAATAGAAGCCTTGAACAACATTATAAGCTAGCTAGACCTAACACATCTAAAGAAAACTCTACTCAGCAATAATAGAATACACATTCTTCTCAACTGCACATGGAACATTCTTCAGGAAAGACCATATGTTAGACCATAAACAAGCTTCAATAAAATTTTAAAAATTAAAATCATACATAGCGTTTTTTCCAACAAAAAAGGAATGAAATTAGAAATCAATAATAGAAGCTGGGTGCAGTGGCTCACACTTGTAATCCCAGCACTTTGGGAGGCTGGGGTGGGGAGATCAGGAGTTCGAGACAAGCCTGGCCAACATGGGGAAACCCTATCTCTACTAAAAATGCAAAACTTAGCGAGGTGTGGTGGCGGGCGCTTGTAGTCCCAGCTACTCGGGAGGCTGAGGAAGGAGAATCGCTTGAACCCTGGAGGCGGTGGAGGTTGCAGTGATCTGAGATCGTGCCACTGCACTCCAGCCTGGGCAACAAGGGCGAAACTCTGTCTTAAACAACAACAACAACAAAAAAGCAACAAATCCACAATAGGAAGAAAATTGAGAAATTCACAAATATATGGAAATTGCACTTATAAGTAATTAAGGGGTCAAAAAAAATCAACATAACTAAAAGCTGGTTCTTTGAAAAAAAAAAAATCAACAAAATTGACAAATCTCTAGATAGTCCAAAGAAAAGAAGAGAGTAGACTCAAATTACTAAAATCAGAAATGAAAGAGGGAACATTTCTACTGGCCTCACAGATAAAAAGGAGCATAAGGGAATACTATAGACAATTGTGTGCCACCATATTAGGTAACTAGATGAAATGTATTAATTTCTAGAAACACACAAAATACCAAATCTGATTCAGGAAGAAATAGAAAACATGAATAGACCTACAATGAAAGATTGCATTAGTAATCAAGAAACACTTCCAACAAAGAAAAGTCGAGGATCAGATGGCTTCCCTATTGAATTCTCCTGAACATTTAAAGGATACTTGACACCAATTCTTCTCAAATTCTCCCAAAAAACAGAAGAGGAGGGAATGAATGCTTCATAACTCATTCTGTGAGGCCAATATTACATTGATACGAAGGCCAGACATCGTAAGAAAACTACAGGCTAGGCATGGTGGCTCAAGCCTGTAATCCCAGCACTTTGGGAGGTCGAGATGGGCGGATCACGAGGTCAAGAGATCGAGACCATCCTGGCTAACACGGTCTACTAACCCCGTCTCTACTAAAAAATACAAAAAAAAAACTAGCTGGGCGAGGTGGCGGGTGCCTGTAGTCCCAGCTACTCGGGACGCTGAGGCAGGAGAATGGCCTAAACCCGGGAGGCGGAGCTTGCAGTGAGCTGAGATCCGGCCACTGCACTCCAGCCTGGGCAACAGAGCGAGACTCCGTCTCAAAAAAAAAAAAAAAAAAAAAAAGAAAGAAAACTACAGACCAATATCCCTTGTAAATAGAGATGCAAAAATCCTCAACAAAATACTTACAAACCAAATTGAGCAGTGTAGAAAGAGGATCGCACACTATGACCAAAGTGGAATTTATCCCAGGAATGGAAAGTTGATTCAAAATACAAAAATCAATATATCACACCGTATTAATAGAATGAAGGGGAAAGACACATAAACATCTCAATAGATGCAGAAATTACCATTTGACAAAATCCAACATTCTTTCATAATAAAACATTCAACAAACTAGAAATATAAGGGATCTTCCTCAACTTGTTAAAGGGCATCTATGAAAAACCCTCAGTCAACATCATATTTAATGGTGAAAGACTGAACACTTTCCCCCTAAGATCAGGAAGAAGTCAAGGATGTCTGGTCTCACTGCTTCCGTTCAATATTGTACTGGAAGGGCAGTTAGTGAAGAAAATAAAAGAAAAAGACATCCTGATTGGGAAGAAAAAGGTAAAACAATCTCTATTTGCAAATGACATAATCTTATATAGGTAGAAAGCCCTAAAAAACCTACAAAAAACTATTAGAGCTAATTAGTATCAGCAAAGTTGCAGGATATGAGATTAATATACAAAAATCAATTGTATTTCTATAAATTAGCAATGAAAAATCAGAAAATGAAATGAAAACAATTTCATTTACAATAGCACCTACAAACATAGAATTCTTAATAATAAATTTAATCAAAGAAGTGTAAGATTTATCTACTGAAAACCACAGCACATCATTGAAAGAAATTAAGAAGACCTAAATAAATGGAAAGACATCATGTGTTCTTGGATTGGAAAATATTGTTTAAATGAAAGACCTTCCCAAATTGATCTACAAATTCAATGCAATTCTCTATGAAAATTCCAGAGGCTTTCTTTTGAAGAAATGGAAAAGCTGGTTCTAAAACTTATATGGAAATGCAAGGAACCCTGAATAGCCTAACAGTTTTTTAAAAAGAACATAATTGGAGACACACAGTTCCTAATTTCAAAACTTAGTGCAGCAATCAACATAGAGTGGTAATGGCATAAGGACAGACATATAAATCCATGGAATAGAATTGAGAGTTCAGAAAGAAACCCATACATAGATTTTCAGTAAGGGTGCCAAGACCATTCAATGGACAAAGAACAGTCTTTTCAACAAATGGTGTAGGAACAACTAGCTTATCCTAATACAAAATGCAAAAGAATGAATTTGGACCACTATCTCACGCTGTATACAAAAATTAACTCAAAATAAATCAACAATCTAAATTTTGTCAGAGCTAAAACTTTAAAAACTCTTAAAGGGAAATAAATGTTAATTTTTTGGGTTTTAGACTTAGGCAAGTTTCTTACATATGACAACAGAACATAAGCAACAAAAGAATAGGTAATTGGACTTCACCAAAATTAAAAGTTTTGCATCCAAAGACACTATCAAGAATGCAAAAAAAACTACAGAATGGAAGAAAATGTTTGCAAATGATATATCTGATAAGGATCTAACGTCCAGAACATATAAAGAACTCTAACACTTCAATAATAAACAACCCAATTTTAAAACAGGCAAGGAGTTTGAATAGACATTTCTCCAAAAAAGATATACAAATGGCCAATAAGGAGATGAAAAGATGTTCAACATCATGTCAGTAGGGAAACACAAACCAAAACCACGATGAGAAATACTTTACATCCATTAGGATGGATGTATAAAAAATACAGACACTATGAGTATTGGCAAGAATGTGGAGAAATTGGAACTTGCATATATTGCTGGTGGGATTGTAAATTGGTGCGGCCACTTTGGAAAATTTGGCAGTTCCTCAAAAAGGAAGAAATGAAAACATATTCACACAAAAATTTGTACATGAATTTTCATACTAGCATTATTCAAAAGAGCCCCAAAGTGGAAACAACCCAATATACATCAAATGATGAATGAGTAAACAAATTGTGGTGTATCTGTGCAATGAAATAATATCCATAAGAAGGAATCAAGTATTGATGCATGCTGTAATGTGGATGAACCTTAAAAGCATTATGTTAAGTGAAAGAAGCTAGACATGAAAGGCCAGATACTGTACGATTCCATGTATGAGATGTCCAGAATAGGCAAATCCATAAAGACAGAAAGCAGATTAGTGGTTGCTAGGGAATGGGGAGTGAGGTGGAGATGGGAAGAAATTGGAAGTGATTGATAACAAGTATAAGGTTTCTTTTTGGTGTTAAAGAAATGTTCTGGGCCAGGCGTGGTGGCACATGACTGTAATCCCAGCACTTTGGGAGGCCAAGGTGGGCAGGTCATGAGGTCAGGAGTTCGAGACCAGCCTGGCCAATATGGTGAAACCTCATCTCTACTAAAAATACAAAAATTAGCCGGGTATGGTGGTGCGCACCTGTAATCCCAGCTACTCGGGGCAGAAGAATCGCTTGAACCCAGGAGGCAAAGTTTGCACTGAGTCGAGATTGAGCCATTGCACTCCAGCATGGGCAACAGAGTGATAGTCCATCTCAAAAAAAAAAAAAAAAAAAAAAGAAAAGAAAAGAATAGAAAAGAAATGAAAAGAAATGTTCTGGCCGAGCATGGTGGCTCACACCTGTAATCCCAGCACTTTGGAAGGCCAAGGTGGTGGGATCACCTGAGGTCACGAGTTCGAGACCAACCTGACTAATATGGTGAAACCTCGTCTCTACAAAAAATACAAAATATTAGCCGGGTGTGGTGGCACGCGCCTGTAATCCCAGCTAGTCCAGAGGCTGAGACAGGAGAATTGCTTGAACCCGGGAGGCGGAGGTTGTAGTGAACTGAAATCATGCTATTGCACTCCAACCTGGGCAACAAAAGCCAAACTCTGTCTCAAAAAAAACAAAAGAAATGTTCTGACATTAGAGACTTGTAATAGTTGCACATCATTATGAATATATGGAAAACCACTCACTCGATTGTATGGTTTTAAATTGTACATTTTATGTTAATTATATCTCAATAAAAACAATTACAAGGATGAAAATAAAAAGCTACTAAATGCAGCCCACATGCAGTAGAAGGGGAATTAGACTCCACCTATTGATAGGTGAAGTGTCAAAGAGTTTGTTGGTCCAATGTTTCCACACCACACATGCTATATACCCATTAGGATGGCTGAAATTAAAAAGATTGACAATAAATATTGGCAAAGATATGGAGCAACCAAAACTCTCACACATTGCTGGTGAGAATGTAAGATAATACAATCACTCTGGGAGACATTTTGGCAGTTTCTTTTAAAGTTAAACACATGTTTACCATGACCAATGACATACTTATTATGACAATCACATTCCTAGGTATTCACTCAAGAGAAACAAAACATATTCACACAAAGACTTGTACACAAGTATATAGAGCAGCTCTATTCATTATAGTCCAAATCTGGAAATGACCTAAATGTCCATTAACAGTAACGAATAAACAAACTGGTTTATTCAAACAATGGAATATTACTCAGCAAGAAAAATAAATGAACTACTGATACATGAAAAAAATGAGTAAATTTCAAAATCAAGCTGAGAGAAAGAAGCCAGACACACACAAAAAAACATAAGATATAATTCCAGTTTACATGAAACTACAGAAAAGACAAATCTAATGTGTAATGACATAAAGCAAATCAGTGGTTTCCTGAAGTTGGGATGGGGTGCATTTACTGCAAAGGGACACAGGCAATTTTTTGGGTGATGAAATGTTCTATACCTTGATCGTGACAGTAGTACACAAATTTGTCAAAACACACAGAAGTGTACACTTAAGTGGGTACATTTGGTGGTATATATTACATCTCAAGAAAGTTAAGGAAAAAAAAATATATCCAGAATGCAACCCCTTCCTACGATCTCCACTATTTCCATCCTGATCAAAGTCACCATCATTTATCACATGGCTTATTGCATAGGCTTCTTCTTTTTTTTTTTTTTTTTGAGACAGAATATCGCTCCGTCACCCAGGCTGGAGTGCACTGGCTCAATCTTGGCTTACTGCAACCTCTACCTCCCCGGTTCAAGCAATTCTTCTGCCATAGCCTCCTGAGTAGCTGGGACTACAGGCGCGTGCCACCACGCCCAGCTAATTTTTGTATTTTTAGTAGAGACAGGGTTTCGCCATATTGGCCAGGCTGGTCTTGAACTTCTGACCTTGTGATCCGCCCACCTTGGCCTCCTAAAATGCTGGGATTACAGGCATGAGCCACCACACCTGGCTTGCCACGGGCTTCTAACAGGTTTTCTATTCTTACTTTCTTCCTATTCTCAACACATAAGTCTTTACGTGATCTGCCTCCACCCTCCACCCTGGCTTCTGTCTGCTTCCTCTCCTATTAATTCCCCTTACTTGTTCTGGTCCAGCCATTCTGGCCACAGTATTCCTCTTCAAACATACCAGACACATTCTGTTAAAAGGTAAACTGAGGCACAATAAAAGTTTTAAAAGCTTATTTGAGCAAACAGGGATTCATGAATCAAGAAGCACCAAACCAAAAGGTGGTTTAAGCCTTCACTAAGGAATGCAAAAGGAAATATTTTATAGGACAAGCACAGAAGTATGCAAAGAGACGGCATGGTGGCTGACACCTGTACTCCTACCACTTAGGGAGGCCGAGGTGGGCAGATTGCTTGAGCCCAGGGGTTCGAGACCAGCCTGGGCAGCATGGCAAAAACCTGTCTCTACAAAAACTACAAAAAATAGCTGGGTATGATGGATAGAGCCTGCAGTCCCAGCTGCTTGGGAGACTGATGTGAAAGGATGGCTTGAGCCCCAGAGGTCGAGGCTGTACTCCCACTGCACTCCAGCCTGGGTGACAGAGCGAGACCCTGTCAAAAAAAAAAAAAAAAAAAAAAAAAAAAAAGGCAGACGGCCTGTAATCCCAATACTTTGGGAGGCTGAGGCAGGCGGATCATGATGTCAGGAGTTTGAGACCAGCCTTGCCGACATTAGGAAACCCCGTCTCTACTAAAAATACAAAAATTAGCCGGGCATGGTGGTGTGTGCCTATCATCCCAGCTACTCAGGAGGCTGAGGTGGGAGAATAACTTGAACCTGGGAGGCGGAGGTTGTAGTGAGCCGAGATACTTTCATTGCACTCCAGCCTGGGCAATGGAGTGAGACTCCGTCTCAAAAAGAAAAGTAATCAAATAAACTACTTGATTGATTAAAATTATACATTTGTCTCATTTAGTCTATCCTGCTGGAAAGTCCCTAGTTATAATAAGTTAGTTGGCAGCTTCTGATTGGTTACTCTTAAGTTTCATTTTTCTTTAATACAGTTGTCTACAAGAAATTGATCAAATTAGGTTTCCCTCATGTTTGCAAATTTAGCAAGGTTAAGGTCACTCATGAAGCCCAACTGGCTTTGTCTGTTCAGGGATTCTTCAGGCCTGGTCTCCGTGTTAATTCTTATCTCAGAGCCTGTGCCTTGCTGTTCCCTTTGCTCTGAATGTTTTTCCCCAGGATCTCTACATGGCTTTCTTCCTCACCTTCTTCAAGTCTTTACTCAAATGTCACCTTTTCTATGAGGCCTTCCTTCCATGACCACCTTATTTAAAATTGCAAGCCCTTCTCTCTAAGTTTAAAGATAATTTGGCAATTTGGGGAGATTTTTAATAAATTAAATAGTAAATAATATGAAAATAATTGTTTGATTTTTTTTTTTCATGAAATGTTAGATGAGGGTCTGCTCAGCATCTAATTGTTTGGGCTCAAATTCGTAGTAGCTCAATTTGCTAACCCATAAATGCAGATGCCCTGATAAACTTTTATGAGTCTCAGGAAGTTCCACAGCATTTGAAAGTTTCACAGTCACAGCAGTTTGAAAGTGAAGTGGGAAGCTCAGTGAAATTTGCCAATGCTGTGTTCACTGTGACTCACTGTTGGGAGACCAAGGATTCTCATGCCATAGGTTAGGTGAAAGTTGGGCTGTTACTTCCAAACAGAAAGGGCATAACTTGACCAAGGACCACTTTTTGAAAACAAAAATATTCCAACATACTCATAACTAAAAAGAGCTGTTTGCAACAGAATCCCTTCCCTTCCAATCCTTCCCCATCTCCCTCCCCTAAAGCTTTAAGTAACAGTTAACAGATGCAAAAAATAAAAATAAAAAACCCACCAGGGACCATGTGAACCTAAAAAACAACAACAACAACAAAAAACTCCTGAATATTTGAAATATTTGAGAAATCCTTTGCCTTTTGTTGTAACAAATAAAGGATCTGTGAGGGCCAGATTCTCCAAGGAGACTGAGAATGAGATTAGGCCTAAGACCAGCTGAGAAAAAAAAAAAAAAAGGTACTGTTAAGGGCATATTTAATATGAATGATTTCTAAAGTGTTTGTAATTTCTTATTTTTTCCCTCTGAAATGGCTGAAGTAATGACTGGCATTCTCAAAGATACGTTATTCTACCAAGACAGTGTCTCCTTCTCAAGAGAAAGAGAGGCCCAGAACTGCTATGGCAGGAGTTCTCAAACTTGTTTTGGAATGAGGTATGATTGAGTGGAGGTAGTGGGGGCCCTCACATGACAGTGACCTGCAAAGGGGAGAAAAGGGACAGGAGGGGAAGAAGACAGGGAGGGCAGATTGTGGGCTAGGAGGGAACGTGGCTTGCTTGGAGTTACATCTGTGTCAGAAATAAAAATACGTATTAAATTCAAAGTGTTCTCCTTCCTTACCATCTCACCTTTCCTTTTCTCTACTGGACCTTATCACTGCTGGGCCTGGAGGTGAGAACTGATGGGAATTGAAAGAGACTAGATCATACCATGTGGACAAAAAGCCAACAGAGTCCCCAGACAAGCCCTGGAGGCAGGGCAGTGAGGAGAGAGCCACAACCCAGAGCTGTGGGAGTCCCAGCATTGCCAAGAAATGTGGCTTTGTGAATAAACAAAGAAGAGCTTTAGGAAGTTTTCTTGTGTGTTGTGAGGTGTGATTTGCCTTTTATTGCTCTCTCAAAAAGGGTTTCCATAAAGATGTATATTAACCTCAAGTCTTTTGGGGTTGGAATGAAGCTGTCACTGTGGCCTTAAGGTACATTTAGTGGCAAAACTGACACTAGAACTCTGTCTTCCTGAAATTTTTGTTTGCTACTAAAAAATTATCACTTGGGTAATATAAAGAAGTTGGTGCAACCTCTGCTGAAACTGCATCTGAGAGATGCAGGAGGGATCAGTTTGACCTCACGGTGTCACAACCTGAGTGCACGTGTGTTAGAGACAGCAGAGTATAATGAGTGCAGAAGGACTGCAAAATATTGGTCAAATATAGGGAAAATACTTACAAACTGTTTCCAAATGCATATGTATGTAGGTAAAGGCATAGGAAAGCTCTGAAAAGGTACACGCCAAACTGATCCTAAGAGTCAACCTTATAGAGTACATGACAATGTACCTGGCACTGTTTTAATCTCTTTACAGGAATTAACTCATTTAATTATCATAATAACTCACCAAGGTAGCTACTATTCCTGTCCCTACAACTCAGTGAGGTAGGTACTAATGAGGAGAGGTTAAGTAAGTGCCTGAGATCTCACAGCTAGTGAATAAACAGCAGAGTTGGAATTTGAACAACCAGCAGTCATACACTTAATCAAACTTAGAGAGCAATGAGGAAAAAGAGGTGGACATGCTAGGGGCACAGGACATGAATGGGATATTTTGCTTTTACTTACATACATTCTTATTATTCAAATTTTTATAATGAGGATGTATTTATGCATTCACTTGTGTAATATCGAAATATATAAAACTAAACTGAAATATTTAAACAAGCTATGCAAACACCCAAACGAGGCCGGGCACAGTGGCTGACGCCTGCAATCCCAGTACTTTTAGAGGCCGAGGCGGGGGGATCACTTGAGACCAGGAGTTCAAGACCAGCCTGGCCAACATGGTGAAACCCCATCTCTACTAAAAATACAAAACATTAGCCGGGTATGGTGGCGCATCCCTGTAATCCCAGCTACTCGGCAGTCTGAGGCAGCAGAATCACTTGAACCCGGGAGGCGGAGGTTGCACTGAGCCGAGATCACGCCACTGCACTCCAGCCTGGGCGACAGAGCAAAGACTCCATCTCTAAACAAAAGAAAAAAAATCTCATTAAAAAATGGGCAAAGGACTTGAACAGAAATTTCTCCAAAGGAGGCTTACAAATGACCAACAAACACGTGAAAATATACTCAATGTCACTAATCATTAGGGAAATGCAAATCAAAACCACAATCAGATGCCACCTCACACCCATTAGGCTGGCTATTACCAAAAACAAAAACAAAAACAAAACAGAAAATATTGTGTTGGTGAGCATATAGGGAAATTTGACCCTTTGTGCACTGTTGGTGGGAATGTAAAATGCTATGGGAAACAATACTGCAGTTCCTCAAAAAACTAAAGATATAACTACCATACAATCTAGCGTTCCATTTCTGTGCGTATACTCAAAATAATTAAAAGCACAATCTCAAAGAGATATTTGTACACTCCCGTTCATGGAAGCATTATTCACAAAAGCCAAAAGGTGAAAACAACCCAGGTGTCCATCAGTGAATGAATGAATGAATAAAATGTGGTATATACATACAATAGAATATTATTCAGCCTTCAAAGGAAGGAAATTCTGACACATGCTACAACACGAATGAACCCTTAAGGACAGTATGTTAAGTGAAATAAATCAAGGGACAAATGCTGTATGATTCCACTTATATGAAGTACCCAGAGTAGTTAGATTCATAGAGACAGAAAGTAGAATGGTAGTTGCCCAGGGATGAGGGTTGGAGGACAAGAGGAATTGGTGTTTAATGGGTGCAGAGTTTTACTGAAGCAAGATGAAAAGAGTTCTGGAAATGGATAGCGATCATGGCTGCAAAATGTGAATGTACTTAATGCCACTAAACTATATACTTAAAAATGGTTATGATGGTATATTTTATGCTATCAATATTTTTGAAACAAGGCCTCACTATGTTGCCTGGGCTCGCCTTGAACTCCTAGGCTCTAACAATACTCTTGCCTCAGTCTCCCGAGTAGCTGGGGCTACAGGCATGTGCCACCACACCCAGTTTTTCCACACTTAAAAAAAAATTTATTCAAAAGGAGCACGAAGGTGGTAAGGGAGAGTTTAGGAGGTGACCAGAGGGTTTGTCATGGTCTGTCAGAATGCCACATGATTCATGCCTAGATTCTTTTTTTTTTTTTAATATTTTATTTTATTTTACTTTAAGTTCCGGGATACATGTGCAGAACGTGTAGGTTTGTTACATAGGCATACGTGTGCCATGGTGGTTTACTGAACCTGTCAACCTGTCATCTAGGTTTTAGGCCCCACATGCATTAGGTATTTGTCCAAATGCTCTCCCTCCCCTCACCCCCCAGTCCCCAGCAGGCCCTGGTGTGTGTTGTTCCCCTCCCTGTGTCCACGTGTTCTCATTGTTCAGCTCCCACTCATGAATGAGAAATTGTGATGTTTCCTTTTCTGTTCCTGTGTTAGATTGCTGAGGATAATGGCGTCCAGCTTCATCCATTTCCCTGCAAAGGACATGATCTTATTCATTTTTATGGCTGCATAGTATATATGCATATACATGCATATATATACATATATACACATAGTATATATACATATATATACACATAGTATATATGCATATATACACACATAGTATATATGTATATATAGCACATTTTCTTTATCCAGTCTATCAATGATGGGCATTGGGGTTGGTTCATGCCTGGATTCTACAGAGAAAGCCTCACCTCTACCCAGGTTGTGTTCTCAAGAGACTGAGGGCCTGGGGGAAAAGAGCAGAGATGCTTTGATGCTCCAGGAGGCAGAGCATGGCACAGAGAAAAATAATAACCCCCACCTTTCCCCTGGAACACACTGAGATTGAACCACCACGAGCTCTTTTTACTATTCTTGCTCCAGCACTGGAATCAACTTTTCCTCCAAGAAACTAATTCATTGAAGTGATTATCTTTCTCCATTTACTTGGGACCTTTGTTTGAAAATCTAATACGTATATGCTGGGCGCAGTGGCTCACTCCTGTAGTCCCAGCACTTTGGGAGGCTGAGGCGGGTGGATCACCTGAGGTCAGGAGTTCGAGACCAGTCTGGCCAACATGGTGAAAACCCATCTCTACTAAAAATAAAAAAATTAGCCGGGTATGGCAGCATGAGCCTGTAATCCCAGCTACTTGGGAGGCTGAGGCAGGAGAATCACTTGAACCGGGGAGGCAGAAGTTGCAGTGAGCCAAGATTGCACTACTGCACTCCAGCCTGGGCAACAAGAATGAAACTCTGTCTCAAAAAAAAGAAAAAAAATAATGTGTATATATGTTTGCATGTGTGTGTGTATATATATATATGCATACACACATGCATATACTTTCCATTCAGTTCAGCTTTATATGCTTATGGCAATATTGTACTGCCTTTGATAAATGTAGCTTTGTAGTGAGTCACAAAGTCAGGTAATTTAATTCTTCCAGTTTTGTTCTTTGAAATTGTTTCAACTCCATTAGATCCTTTGCATTTTCATGTAACTTTTAGGATCAGCCTGTCAATTTTTATTTTAAAAGTCTGTTGTGATGATGATTGGGATTGCATTGAGACTACAGGTCAATTTGAAGAGAAGTGACATCTTAAAAACATTGAGATTTCCAATACATAAATGTGGAATGCCTCTTTATTTATGGGTCTTATTTAATTTCCCTCAGGAAGGTTTAGTAGTTTTTAATGTAGACAGAGGTCTCACATATATTTTGATAAATTTATTACTAAGGGGTCTATGTTATTTCATGGTATTGTAAAGGGAACTGTTTTTTATACTTCATTTTGTAACTGTTGCTAGCATGTAAAATAAAACTGGCTTTTATATTTTGATCTTATAACTTTGTACCTTGTTAAATTAACATTTTATTTAATTAAATTCATCTACAAATAGGGATAAAGATTTTTATATTTCTTTCTTTCAAATCTTTACGCCTTGTTATTTCTTGTTTTATTGCCCTGGCTAGAAACTCCATTACAATGTTGAAAGAAAAGTGGGCTGGGTGCAGTGGCTCATGCCTGTAATCCCAGCACTTTGGGAGGCCGAGGTGGGTGGATCACAAGGTCAGGTGTTCGAGACCAGCCTGGCCAAAGTAGTGAAGCCCTGTCTATACTAAAAATACAAAAAATTAACCGGGCGTGGTGACAGGCGCCTGTAAACCCAGCTACTCGCAAGGCTGAGGCAGGAGAATCGCTTGAACCTGGCAGGCAGAGGTTGCAGTGAGCCAAGATTGCGCCACTGCACTCCCGCTTGGGTGACAGAGCAAAACTTTGTCTCGGAAAAAAAAAGAAAAGAAAAGAGGACATCAGGCCTATTCCCAGTCTTAACAAGAAAGCATTCAACATATTACCATTGTGCATAATGTTTAGTTGTTTGTTTTTCACAGAGGCCATAACCCTAGTTTGCTGAAAATTTTTATTATTAATGGGTGTTACATTTTATCAAATGTGGCTGAGCGTGGTGGCTCACACCTGTAACCCCACCACTTTGGGAGGCTGAGATGGGTGGATCACCTGAGATCAGGAGTTTGACATCGGCTTGGCCAACATGGCGAAACCCTGTCTCTGCTAAAAACACAAAAATTTGCCGGTCCCGGTGGCAGGCACCTGTAGTCCTACCTACTTGGAGGCTGAGACAAGAGAATTGCTTGAGCCTGGGAGGCAGAAGTTGCAGTGAGCTGGGATTGTGCCACTGTACTCCAGCCTGGGCGACAGGCCAAGAGTCCATCTCAAAAAAAAAAAAAAAAGAAAAAGAAAAAAAGAAAAAATTATAAAATGCTTTTTCTGTATTTATTGAGATGCTCAAATGATTTTTCTCCTTTATTAATATGTTGAATTTCATTGATTTTTCAAATGACAGAGAATTTCACTGATTTTTCAAATGACAGAAACTAACTTGAATTTCTCATATAAACCACACTTGATTATTATATACATCCTTTTTATATATTGCCAGATTTAATTTGTTAATATTTTTAGTGAGTTTTGCATCTAGGTTCATAGGTGATATATGGTTTATATTTTATGTCTTTGTATTGTCTTTTAAAAGCTTTGTATCAAGGTTATGCTGGTTTCATCAAAGAAGCATGGAAATGGTTTCTCTCTTTTTTTTTTTTTTTTTTTTTGAGACAGAGTTTCTCCCTCTGTTGCCCAGGCTGGAGTGCAGTGGCGTGAACTTGGCTCACTGCAACCTCTGCCTCCTGGGCTCAAGCAATTCTCGTGCCTCAGCCTCCCAAGTAGCTGGGACTACAGGTGCCTGCCAGCAGGACTGGCTAATTTTTGTATCTTTGGTAGAGATGGGGTTTTGCCATGTTGGCCAAGCTGGTCTCAAACTCCTGGACTCCAGTGATCCGCCTGCCTGGACATCCCAAAGTGCTGGGATTATAGGCATGAGCCATCATGCCTGGCCTCTTCTCCCCTTCTCCCATTTTAAGGTTGATGTCATTACTACTCTTAAGATTTTATGGAATTCACCAGTGACACTAACTGGGCCTGGACTTTTGTTGTTGTTATTGTTCTAATGATGTATTTAACTTCTTGGATAAATACAGGGCTATTCAATTTTTCTATTTACTTATATGGCAGTTTTGATGAGGTTTTAGGAGGTTTCTTGTTGTTGTTGTTTTAGAGACAGGGTCTTGCTCTGTTGCCCAGGCCGGAATGCAGTGGCGCAATCATGGCTCACTGCAGCCTTGCACTCCTGGGCTCAAGCGATCCTTCCACCTCAGTCACCAGAGTAGCTAGAACTTCAGGCATGTGCCAACATTCCTAGGTAATTTTTGAAGTTTTCATACAGATGGGGTCTTGCCATGTTGCCCAGACTGGTCTTGAACTTCTGGCCTCAAACAATGTCCCCTGGCCTCAGTCTCCCAAAGCATTAGAATTACAGGTGTGAGCCACCATGTCCCACTGACAAGTTTAGCTTTTTAAAGAAATTTGTGGCCCATATCAGTGGCTCACGCCTATAATCCTAGCACTCAGAGAGACTGAGGCAAGAAGATCAGTTGACCCCAGGAGTTTGAGACCAGTCAGGGCAACATAGGGAGACCCTGTCTCTACCAAAATAATAATAATAATAACAATAATAATAATAATAAAGAAGAAGAAGAAGAAGGAGAAGAGTAGAGGAGAAGGAGGACGAGGAGAAGGAGGAGGAAAAGGAGGAGAAAAGATGAAAAAATCGTGTTGTTCAAGAAAGATAAAGATATTCTTGTTCAAGGGTCAGCTGTGTAAAGGCTTAAGGGTTGATCATATATGTCCTTATTGTCCTTTTGATGGTTGCAGGATATGTGGTGATTCCCCTCTTTCATTTCTGGTATTTTTAGTTTGTGTTTTCTCTTTTCTATTGGTAAGTTTAGCTAGAGGATTATCAATTTTTCAAAATCTTTTCAAAGAACCAAATTTTGGCTTTGTTATTTTCTTCTATTGTTTTATTTTTCTGTATTATTGACTTCTGCTTTTGTCTTTGTTTTCTTCATTATTTCCTAAATGAAACTACTTACTATAGATTTAATTTGCTGATTTTTTCCTCAGTTTCTTTTTCTTTTTTTTTTTTTTGGACAGAGTCTAGCTCTGTCACCAGGCTGGAGTGCAGGCGCGGTATTTCGGCTCACTGCAACTTCTGACCCCCTGGTTCAAGCGATTCTCCTGCATCAGCCTCCTGAGTAGCTGGGATTACAGGCTCATGCTGCCACGCCCGGCTAATTTTTTTTTTTTTTTTTTTTTTTTGTATTTTAGTAGAGATGGCGTGTTGCCCAGGCTGGTTTTGAACTCCTGAGCTCAGGCAATCTGCCCACTCAGCCTCCCAAAATGCTGAGATTACAGGCGTGAGCCACCATGCCCAGCCTTTCCCCCAATTTCTTAATGGGGAAACTTAGATAATTGGTTTTCAATCTTTTTAAAATTATTGGCCGGGCCTGGTGGCTCACGCCTGTAATCCCAACACTTTGGAAGGCCAAGGTGGGTGGATCATCTGAAATCCGGAGTTTGAGACCAGCCTGGCCAACATGGCGAATCCCTATCTCTACTAAAAATGAAAAAATTAGCCAGGTGCGGTAGTGGGTGCCTGTAATCCCAGCTACTGGGGAGGCTGAGGCAGGAGTCACTTGAACCCAGGAGGAGGAGTTTGCAGTGAGCCAAGATTGCGCCACTGTACTCCAGTCAGGGCAATAAGAGCAAGACTCCATCTCAAAAAAATAAAAAAATAAAAAATAAATAAAATCATCATTTGGTTCAAAATATTTTTAATTTTCCTCATGATTTTTTCTTTAACCCATAGACTAATAGAAGTATGTTATTTAATTTCCAAAGATTTGGGGGAATTTTAAAATGATCTTAGTGTTATTCATTTCTTATTTCATTCTCTTGTGGTCAGAAAACTTACTTTGTGTAATTTCAGTCTATTCAAATTTATTGAGACATATTTTGTGGCCCAACATATAGTCTATCTTAGTGAACAATTTATGTGCCCTTGAAAATAATGTATATTCTATTGTTGGATATAGTGTGATATGGTTCGACTATGTCCCCATGAAAATCTCAACTTGAATTGTATCTCCCAGAATGATCACATGTTATGGGAGGGACCCAGGGGGAGGTAATTGAATCATGACAGTGTGTCTTTCCTATGCTATTCTTGTGATAGTGAGTCCGTCTCACGAGAGCTGATGGGTTTATCAGGGGTTTCACTTTTGCTTCTCCCTCATTTTCTCTTGCCGCTGCCACGAAAGAAGTACCTTTCACTTCCTGCCATGATTCTAAGGCCTCCCCAGCCATGTGAAACTGTAAGTCCATTATTAAACCTCTTTTTCTTTCCAGTCACAGGTATGTCTTTATCAGCAGCGTGAAAACAAACTAATACAGTAAATTGATACCAGTAGAGTGGGGCATTGCTGAACAGATACCTGAAAATGTGGAAGCGACTTTATAGATGGGTAATAGACAGAGGTTGGAACAGTTTGGAGGGCTCAGAAGAAAAAAGAAAAATGTGGGAAAGTTTGGAACTTCCTAGAGACTTGTTGAATGGCTTTGCCCAAAATGCTGATAGTGACATGGACAATAAAATCCAGGCTGAGGTGGTCTCAGATGGAAATGAGGACTTGTTGGGAACTGGAGCAAAGGTGACTCTTGTTATGTTTTAGCAAAGAGACTGGCGGCATTTTCCCCCTGCCCTAGAGATCTGTGGAACTTTGAACTTGAGAGAAATGATTTAGGGTATCTGGTAGAAGAAATTTCAAACAGCAAAGCATTCAAGAGGTGACTTGGGTGCTGTTAAAAGCCTTCTATTTTAAAAGGGAAACAGAGCATGAAAGTTCAGAAAATTTGTAGCCTGACAATGCAGTAGAAAAGAAAAACCCATTTTTTGAGGATAAATTAAAGCCAGCTGCAGAAATTTGCACAAGTAGCATGAAGCCAATGTTAATCCCCAAGACTATGTGGAAAATGTCTCCAGGCCATGTTAGAAACCTTCACAGCAGCTCCTCTCATTACAGGCCTGGAGGCCCAGGAGGAAAAAGTGGTTTCATGGGCTGGGCCCAGGGTCCCTGTGCTGTATGCAGCCTAGAGAGTTGGTGCCCTATGTCCCAGCTGCTCCAGCCATGGCTGAAAGGGGCCAATGTACAGAGCTCGGGCTGTGCCTTCAATGGGTGGAAGCCTTAAGCCTTGGCAGCTTCCATGTGGTATTGAACCTTCAGGTGCACAGAAGTCAAGAATTGAGGTTTGGGGACCTCTGCCTAGATTTCAGAAGATGTATGGAAACTCCTGGATGCCCAGGCAAAAGTTTGCTGCAGGGGCGGGGCCCATGGAGAACCTCTGCAAGGGCAGTGCAGAAGGGAAATGTGGGGTTGGAGCCCCCACACAGAGTCCCTACTGGGGCACTGCCTAGTGAAGCTGTGAGAAGAAGGCCACCATCCTCCAGACCCCAGAATGGTAGATCGATCAACAGCTTGCACCATCCACTTGGAAAGGCCACAGACACTCAATGTCAGCCCATGAAAGCAGCCAGGAGGGGGCTGTAACCTGCAAAGTCACAGGGACAGACCTGCCCAAGACTAACCCTGGAACCACAAGATCTCTGACCTGCTTTGTGAAGTAACACAAAGCAGTCCTCTTTTACCTGCAGCTGAACGCATTCCAAAAGATACAAGAGGAAGATGTTAAATGTGGAGGTGAAACTGGGTCCCAGAGTTATTAATCTTCTATTAATAAATACTGTAATTTTATGACTAGTTATTGGAAGGGATGTGTTTAATACATTTAAATCTTTAGTGCAAGTTACAAAGCACAGCAAAACACATACTCTGGTTAAAATTTTGACTTTACATATCAAATTAAAAACTAAAGAAACAAAATCGTTTTCTCTTCCAAATGGCATCATGACTGTGGAACTGCTGCTGGGAACAGGCCTGACATTGCATAGGGCAGAAGGTAGGAATCGTGTTATCAGAAAAGAGTATCTTGAAGTTTAAAGTATGGTGGCTAATATCGCATCTTTCAGCATTTCAATCAAATCACAGATTTGGGTTTAAAAATTAAAATTTTTAAAATAATTTAATAATTTGTAAAGATAGAATACAGACAAAAAACCTAAAAGAAGCTCCAAATGACTAGACCTTAATTCAGTGCTGTTAAACCTATCACATCTAATGCTGTGCTTTAATCATGAATATTTCTATTTGTTGACAGTCATATGGCTATGATTGCCTTAATATTAATAAGAGGCATAATAGGTATTTAGATTAGTGCACCCATTCTTTGGCTTCTACATAAAAGTAATTTTTAAGGTATTGGACTGGTGTATGATTTTTGCCAACTTTTAATCTTGCCTTGCCAAGTAAAGCTATTAATCTATTATAATCATTATTTATAAAAGAAAATGTTTAACATCTCAAAAGACTAAAATCTTGGAACTTTTTTGTTTTTTTTTTTGAGACAGAGTTTTGCTCTTGTCACCCAGGCTGGAGTGCAGTGGCACGATTTTGGCTCAGTGCAACCTCCGCCTCCTGGATTCAAGCGATTCTCCCACCTCAGCCTCCTAAGTAGCTGGGATTACAGGCACTCGCCACCACACCCGGCTAATTTTTGTATTTTTAGTAGAGATGGGGTTTCACCATGTTGGCCAGGCTGGTTTTGAACTCCTGACCTTAGGTGATCCACCCGCCTTGGCCTCCCAAAGTACTGGAATTACAGGCATGAGTCACCGCGCCCAGCCAATCTTGGACCTTTAAAAAGATTAAATTTGGCTTTATAAAATCATATTAACTCCCTTTTGTTCATTTATTTATATTTACCACAGACAGGTGAAGCTCCTTCATGGACTGGCATGAGCCTGCACGTGGAAAATCCTGATTTCAAATATTTTCTCCCAAATCTATTACACACTGGAAAATGTTTACCTTCATCTTTCTATACTTAAAAATAGCCTTTTTGCTCCTTTATTCAATGATTATTTATATATTTGTGACATGTAAAGCCTCATGAAAACCACTCTAGAGAATTCCAAAACATATAAGACCTCACCCCTGACCTTTGACCTGTTGATGCCTTGGCTGGGCCATAAGACACATCACACAGCATCAGGCAAATTTTGTGTTCTCTGCATCAAGTCTTTTTTATTTATGAAAGTCCAAATACCAATTTTTTTTTGCCTAGCCTAATTTCCTTCAAGTCTCAACCTCAACCTTGTGTGTCTTTACTAATAGGCAGCCAAACAATTGGCAAGGTTGATTTTGATAGTGCTAGAAAACCAGAGGTGTAGTGTTGTAAGGGGTGATGCTAATCAAAGGCCAGAGAAGGACCATGACAGGAGAGTGTGAAGATGGCAGCATCCTGTGAACAGGAGCCCAGCCACACACAGATTCATCTCCTCTGGGGCCTGTTCTTTCTGGACCCTTACTGAGACGTCTAGCCCTCTTTGAGCAAATAAAATGGATGGGGAAGCACCCCTGTTATTTCTATGTTCTCTGATTTGTCTAGCCTTCAGAACTCTGTTCTAAAAATGTCTGAATTTGATCAGGACCATAAGATGATTATGTTCTCACTGCAGGTGGATTGTGAACTAAATGTATCAGTTTGGCAGCCAAGATCAATAGCCTTGCCTTTTTTTTTTTTTTTTTTTTTACAAAGTTCCCTTTGGCAGAGGCCATTAAGGGAAATCCTAGCTATCAGAATTCAGCATTAGAGTACAGAATTTTCTAGACCTGTCCACTGAGCAAAATTAGCTCCAACCCGTTGCTAATTTGGCTCAAGAAAAAAATGCTCTTATTTCTAAAAAACACACTAAGCAATGTTTAAGTATTTTTAAATGATGAAGTAAGGAAAAAATTGTTTAAAAAACAAAACGAAATAGTGATTTCCTGCAACACACGTTTAAGGCATCTCTACATTATTTTCAAGCCTTTTTTTATACTACAAGTAAATCAACACAGGCAAGCCAAAGCAGCCTCATAGTTGTATCATAATTTCATACATCAAGGCTCTTGGAGAGCCTATCTATTTTGGTTTCCTCCCAGCTTTTTTTTTTTTTTTTTTTCCTTTGAGCTTGTTTTATAATAAACATTTTAAACATTTTCCTCCCAACGTGCTTCTCCACAAAATCTTTCCTAAATGGTACGTTCAGCTAATTGATAATGCTAATTTCCACTTTATTTAGCATGCAAGCCTCCACGTTGAAACCCTGATGGACTAATTGGGGTCATTTAAAGCCCGTCTAAGAAATGGGCTTCTTCTTACACATGCTCAGTGAGATTTTGGAACACTGTTGTCAGGAAATACAAGCAATCCCTGAAACTTTTTCCCCCTGGGTTATCAGAGTCCGAGACAATTGATGACATTACATCAGTCGTTCATTTTAGATTCGTGGAGCCCACAAAAATCAATAGTTTTCCATTATCAGGTCCAGCTGGGTCACTAGTCTGTCAATGAGCTGTTACAATTGCTGTACAGGGGTGAGCCTGACCAGTCAATTGCTGCTGACAAGAGGAAAACATGCTGACAGCCACGGGAACAAGTCAGAACACAGATTTGCACTTCAGTTTGCCATCCAAAGAGGCTCAGAGCAAGGCCATTTTCAAGACACAGGGCATGCTCCCTGGGAGGTGGGGGTGGGGGGTGGCGGCGGGTGTGGAGGGAGGTCTACCACCCCCGGGTTTTGTAGCACAAGTGCCTAAGGGCCTGTCCTGGCTCCAGCCAACTATCTCTTATAGAGATAGCTGTAGACACTGCCTTTGTTAGTAAGAGGGCATGTAACAGCCAGAATTGTCCCTAAACACACCACAAGGTATGTACCACAGCAAGATTAGGAGGAAGGAACCCAAATTTTACTATCACTGACCCAGATGAAACTATATAAAACTTGAGAAATAAAAAAGCTTAAAGAGGAAGAAAATGGGCCAGCGGCATCAAATCTAAACAAATAAGGCTAAACATGTCGCAAGTAATATTGACTGAGGACAGGAGGTCCTCTGGTGTTGGTACATAGGCTGTCTCCTTGTTGTCTCATTGTTTATAACATCTATACTTCGATCTCAACATGACATATTTAACCAAACTAAGCATCCCTGATTGGTGACTGATCCACAGCTAACTGTCTGATGCAGTGGGCAGCAAGGGGAACGGAGGTCTAGTCTTACCCTGCCTACAACCAAGAAGTAAGAGTATGGAGTGGTGAGCTTGGGCAAGTGTATTAACTGCCCCATATTAACATGGAGACATGCTTGCTTTACATATGTTACAAGGTGATCATGAGATTAAAAATGAGGTCATTTAAAAATGAGGTCAATTGGCAGGGCGTGGTGGCTCACACCTGTAGTCCCAGCACTTTGGGGGACCCAGGGAGGCAGATCATCTGAGGTCAGGAGGTTGAGACCAGCTTGGCCAACATAGTGAAACCCGGTCTCTACAAAAAATATAAAAAATTAGCCACGTGTGGTGGTGGGCACCTGTAATCCCAGCTACTCCAGAGGCTGAGACAGGAGAATCACTTGAACCCGGGAGGCAGAGGTTGAGCTGAGATCGCACCACTGCACTCCAGCCTGGGCAACAAGAGCAAAACTCCATCTAAAAAAAAGAAAAAAAAGAGATCAATTGAGATGAGAGTAAGCTCTGTCCAAGTAAAGGACTCTGTGCGAGTGTGCACAAGTGTGTATTTGTCAGTCTCTTACTCTGTGGAAGCTATCCATACAGCAAGAAGTTGGAAGCAATTGAAAGAAGTCCTGCTCCAGAATAATTCATTTTTGGTCTAGACTAAATGTTGTCCTTCATTAGTTGAATACATGAGTAATCTCTAAAGACCATCATGAGTGAAAGCCAGAACTTAGAGGACAGCTCAGGAATCTTAATGGGTTTTGTGGCTCTCCTTACTCCATAGAGAAGGTGGTTTAGATGGAGCAAGGTGGATACACACTGTCTGAAGCTTGCAAAGCATCATGAATTTGTGCGGTTCTCTGGTCTTCTCACCCTGGTTCAATTTCAGACATCAAACTTAAGAGCTCAAAAGATAAATATTTTGAATTTATTTCAATATTATGATTTGTAATGTTCCACTTTTATTAACATCTTTCAAGTATTAAATTGTAGTCTTTTTCCCTCTCAATGCCTCCAGTCTTGGGTTTGAATCTTTTGGAAGTCAACATTCACTTGTGTTCCATCATCAAAGCTGGTAATCAACTGTATTACTGGAAGCTAACTAACTAGGGCTTTTTATATTTTTAATGCTACCCCAAAAAATTATTTTCTTTAAATGGGTAAAAAGAGTAGTTTTAACAAGAGCAAATTTGCTAGTAATTAGATGAACCAGTCTTATGTCTTCCAGCACTTGGAAGCATGAAATTCACCAGAACTCTCACAGCATTAATTAAAAAGAATTTATGTTTTTTTAATAAAATGCTTCATGTTTTAGCCCCTTTATTCTTCCACAAAATGTGATTATGTGGGGGCTGAAGGGAATTCAGGTTAATATGTTGACACACTTAACAATGCAGGGTCATGTTGCACAATACGCTTCACTGGTTTGGTTCAGTACACCCCCTGACAGGGCCTAATCATCCCCTGCCCTAAAGGCAGAGGGAAAGAGAGGATTTTAATTACTGCTCTGTATGCAAGTTTGCCAGCATTAAATTGAGACATAATTAGGCCTCTGAATTTTAATAATTGTCCTAGCTAATTGGGCAGACAAGTACGTTATACAGCATGCCGTGATTAGATAATTAGTATTTCCAAATGACAAAATTGGGCTCTTGATTACAAATTCTACATGAAGGGGGAAAAAGGTAGCAAGCAAATCTTTACAAGTCTATTAAGGGAGAGTTTAGCAATGTTGGTAATTTAAAGTCCATTAGGAAGCAACATCTCACTCTCAGAGCTGGATGTCTGAGACAAGGGCCTCTGGCCTCCTCTGGCTCCTCCTCAGGGTGCTCTGTTTTCCCTGGGATCTGCTACATCCACCTTCCCCCATCAACCCTAAGCTTAGCAGCCATCGTTGACCTTGGGTGAGGTCTGTTTCGCTATATGGCAGGTGGTAACTCTGAAAAAGAAATCACGAAGTGTAGGGGGGATAGAACAGAGAAGAGGTAATCTACCAAAGTGGGGAGGGGCTGTGTAAGTACCCAATGTGGCTTTCTCTCGCAAACAGCTGTTCTTTCAATCTTCTCCCAGAATTTACCACTCTCATTGTATCATCAGCTCCACTAAAATCTTTTTGGTGGAGAAAAAAATCTTAAATCAAAATCTTAAATTTCTGAAGTATTATATTATTGGGGTGAAGAGTGTGGGCATTGGAGACTGACTTGGATTTGAAGTCATCGCTTACTAGGAGGGTGGTCTTGCATAAATTACTTAATCTTTCCAGGTCTCAGTTTTCTCTTCAGCAAAATAAAGAACCTTCTCTAATAAGATTGTTGAAATAATTAAATAAGATAATACACATACAGATGGTCCCCAACTTAGAATGGTTTGACTTAGGATTTCTCTACAACTTTACACTGGTACAAAAGTTCCTTGATTTATGATGGGGTTATGTTCAAATAAACCCATGATAAATTGAAAATATTGTAAGTCAAAAAGGTACTTTCAACTTAAGATATTTTTAATCTTCAATAGGTTTATCAGGACAATCCCATCATAAATTGAGGTGCACCTGTAGTTTAAAGCTCAGTGCCTGGCATAGAGTAAATGTTCAATAAATATTAGCTGTTAAATGCAAATTAAATCATTGCTATTGGAAGGCACAAGGTGAAGGTGCTAGGTCTGGCTCTTTGCTATGCCAGTCCTCAGATGAAGCAAGGTTCCCTATTCCCATTGCTTTCTGACAGAGGAGTGTGGTACTTCATTTATGCTGGGAGGTGGGGTTGAAAGGCCAATGGCAACAGCTGCCTCCACAGCTCAAATGCCCAACTAGATTTCCTTTCTCCCCATTCTTTAAGGTTTGGCATTGCAGATAAGCCCTCCCATGCAAAAGTCATGGGGTCACATCAGTAGTGTAGGCTCTAAAGCTATGTTTTTCAAGCAAAAGGAATATCAATTGGATGCAAACTAGAAACTTTCTAAAAAATGATTGAGTGGCCGGGCGCGGTGGCTCAAGCCTGTAATCCCAGCACTTTGGGAGGCCGAGGCGGGCGGATCACAAGGTCAGGAGATCGAGACCACAGTGAAACCCCGTCTCTACTAAAAATACAAAAAATTAGCCGGGCGCGGTGGCGGGCGCCTGTAGTCCCAGCTACTCAGGAGGCTGAGGCAGGAGAATGGCGGGAACCCGGGAGGCGGAGCTTGCAGTGAGCCGAGATCGCGCCACTGCACTCCAGCCTGGGCAACAGCGTGAGACTCCGTCTCAAAAAAAAAAAAAAAATGATTGATAGGTGGTTCATGGATGACTATCTGATGAAAGTTTGTAAGGGGAAAAACTCAGAAGTTCCAGATGTATGTTTCTGACCACTGAGAAGGAAAATAACAACGTCTCCATGGCCTGGTCCAGTCAAAACAGATACCAGGCTGAATCAGTCTTTTTTTTTTTTTTTTTTTTTTTTTTTTTTGAGACAGAGTCTCATTCTGTCGCGGAGGCTGGAGTGCAGTGCAGTGGCATGATCTCAGCTCACTGCAACCTCCACCTCCCTGGCTCAAGAGATTCTCCTGCCCCAGCCTCCCAAATATCTGGGATCACAGGCACGCACCACCACACCCGGCAAATTTTTTGTATTACCATGTTGACCAGGCTGGTCTCCAACTCCTGACCTCAAGTGATCCGCCCGCCTTGGCCTCCCAAAGTGCTGGGATAACAGGCATGAGCCACGGGGCCTGGCCTAAATTGGCGTTTATTACTTGCTTAGAACTTTGGGCTATCTCGTTTATGAATGATGGAAGAGTTCTGCTGGGGATTTCAATTCAGAAAGCAGGGTTCTCTCTGTGGGTAAACTTCATATCACCCAGACATAATTTCTACCGAACATCATCAATTAAATAGCGAGAGAGGAGGTCAACACCTTGAGACCTGAGGAAGAAGGAAAAATACTTATGATTAAGTGTAGGATGCAAACATTCTGTTAGAAGCTTAGAAGCAAAGAGTAAGATATGATTTTGGTGGATACCAGAGAAGACAGAAAGACAGAGGGAGCGGCCCTTACGACTGATTTGTGTTTATACAATAAGGAAGTCTCTCCTCTGGGGTCTCCCCGTAGTTCACAAGGACCCTGCTTCCAGGGGCACGCGTGGCGAAGAGAGTCCGTCCAGAGCTCCAGCCCTCACTGCACTTCCCAGGTGCCAAGACAAAACATCACTGGGTGGGGAGAGAACTGTCATGAGGATTATTCCCCCGCCACACAACGCTGAGCTTCTCTCCCTCTCTTTTTGAAGAAGTGCGTTTATGACTGATCGCTCAACACCTTGTTGGTTCTGATTGCAGAAAACACACCTTATAAATATATGATAACCATCCTGTAATAGAGAGTGTGACAATTTACTTCACAGTGCGTTTCGGGCTGCTAATTGATCGTTTCAGTCCAGGGACGATTTGGAATAAATTATAGCCATCAAAAGGATATCACAGCTCATTTTGGTGGAAGGGTTTCCACGTCGCTTCGCGTTCGTCTCCCGGAGAGAACAGATTGCACCCGGCGGGCGTTGAGGAGCGGAGGGAGGGGTCAGGGGAAAAGGAGGCCAGCGGGGCGGGGCGGGGCCGAGGGGCGGGGCCGGGGGCGGGGCAGCGTCGCCCGCGGCGGCTGCAGGTCCGCGGCTGGACGGTAGAGGCCTCCCTTCCGAGGAGGCGGCGCTGGGGCGGGCGCTGGGCTGCAGGCTGGGGCTCCGCTCCCCGGCGCGAGCCCGCGCGTGGTTCCCAGTGAAGTCCCCGCGCGGCTGGGCCCAGCGTGAGTATTCTCAGCCCACTGTCCTCCCCCTGCAGGCGGCAGCGCCCGTTTATTTGAGGTGAGAGTCTCCCTCGGGCAGAGGGTCCTGCTTGGGGCGGGGGTGCTCGCGTGCGCGGGGTCGCACCTCCTGCCCGAGGCTTCCCCTCAGCCGGGCTGCTCCGCAGGGCAGACGCGGTGACCCAGGGCGCTGCGTTTGCGCTCCTGGAGCTGGGGGTAGCGAGGCGTGGAGGCGCCGTGGCCCCTTTGGGGGCTTTGTGTGCACTTGGGGCTCGTGACTCGGATAGCTCTGGTTCCCACGCTGCAGTCGGGGAGGAGGCTAGTGGAGAGACCCAGTCTGGAGGGAGCTATGCCCGCCGCAAACCTCAGCAGAGGGCTTGGAGAGGGCTGGCCCGGCGAGACGGCGCAGCGAGGCGATGCCGAGGTCGCCCGGGGGTCGCAAGGGCAGCGGGTGACGCGCTGTGGAGCGCGGCGAGAACGACGGCCCCTGACCTCGGAGCGCTCAAGGCCACGCCGAGGTGGCTGGACCCTGCCCCTCCCTGCGGCCGGCCTGGGCCCCAGCCTGCCTCAGAGACGACCTCTCGCTTGGATTTCAGTTTCCAGCAAAAGTGTGTGCCGTTGTGTGGTGGTCGTGGAGGAGGGAGACCCAGGCGCCTGTCTATCGCTGGATGGGATTGGAATTTGAAGAAAAAATGTCCCTACTCCTGGTTGCGGATTCTTGCCTATCTGGCCGCCTCCAGTTCCGCCCACGAGACCTCCAGCTTTCATTCCCTTCCTAAATTAAAACCCGAGGACTGAGGCCCTTCACGCGTAGCGTAGCCCCATCCCTGGTGCCCAAAGCCGGCCCTCGCACGGCGGTTCTTAGCTTTTTAGTCTCTGTCACGCTAATACATGATGTCAGTCCAGGTCAGGGATGGTTCCATACAGGCGATTTTGACAGCAGTCATCATACCAAGCTATTAGGAAGTGTGATGTCAGTGCGTTCTGGAAGGACAGATAATATATAAACCAGTTCTTGACACGGTATCTCACAAGGAAACATCTGAGGCCATCAGTAAAAGAGGCATTTTAATTCACACACTAAAAATATTTGTGTTTAGTTAACATCGTGCAAATGTTGAAAGAAGTATTTATCATTTTGTAGGTATTTATCAATGTACTCAAAAAAGTCCCTATAGGAAGGAGGAGGTTTTGTCTTATTTCCATTCTGTCATAAACTGAGGAACAGAGATGTTATGTAACCAAGTAGTCTAAGTAAGTTAGTGAGAGAGCTCTATTTATGAGACCAAACATTTTATAAAACTGGAATAATTGGAAAAAATCAAGTCCAAATTTAAGCAGATGCTTTAGGCTTAACATTATATGATAGCCAGAAGTTGCATTTACATGGACCAAATACTTTGGGAGGCTAATCTGTGGGAGTTAATTGAACTCCGTATGTGGCCCAAGATACAATTTTCTTTTCCTCCATCCATCCATTCAATAAGTATTTGTTCATTATCTATTATAGGCCCTCCATTTCACTTTGCCATTGAACATGATCCCTATGGACATTTAATAAGTAATTGTTGAAATGTAACTAAAATATGTATATTTTCTCCTGGCTCCAAGAAACTCAAGGAACATTATTATGAAAGAGTTAAAAACTGTAGACTTTCTTTGATACAAATGCAAAATTGTATTGATTACCTTTAAGTAGAAAGTCAAGGGAAAAAAATAAATTAAGAATCAGAAAGCTTTCTCCAGATTGTGCCATATTCACTGTACCAGCAGTACCATGGTTTTTTTTTTTTTTTTTTTCTCCTTTAAAACTCATTAAGCAAAGTTTAAAGGACATACATGACTGAAGGGGATATTCTTTTAATCACTTTAGAATGCAAAATAATCCTTAAAAGGTCTTGATCCTTATTTGGTATAATTTGGTATACTGGACAGGCTGGTTTCATTTGAGTTGAAAGCACGATATTTCTAGTTAAAATCAAGACCACATACAGTACCTTTTTTTCCCCCAATCTTAAGTCAGAATTGTCTACAATTAAGTAAACAAAATGCATCCCAAGTAGTCATACATACACCTGGTTAAAATTAATTGGTTTAATAAAAATATAAAAACATATTCAATATGTTTATCTCAGTTATAGTTTTCATTTTTCTTGGATAATGCTTGAAATCATTCAAAACAATATCTAGATCCTTAAATATTAAAACATTTTGTGTGAAATCTGCAAGATGCATCTAAAGGATGTACCATTTTTTGAAGTACAATATGTTAGGAATAATTTTGTCCCTAACTCTCAGCTAGAGGGCTGAAACTGTATAACCAAGATCTAACTAATGTCTGCGTGTTAACAACTACACCTGAACTTACACAAACATTTTAGTGTGTTATCTATCAAGTCATCTTGGAAGGCTGTCACTTATTGTGTGGGTGCTTCCATTGCTGCCATTGCTCAAAACGTTTCTGGAGCTCTTTATTGGGCACTGCTTTCAAAACCCACAGCACATCTGGTTTAAGAGCCTGGGAGGTGGCAAGCCGACTTCCTTTAGATCCTTCAGTGCCCTGAAGAATAAGGTGGGTGGTCAAGTCAGGATAATTTAATTTGGGGTCCAAACAAGCTGAAAGAAAATTGGATGGCTTCCCTCAATGACTTTTTAACTATTTCTAAAGTCATCGTACTAACATATGGCAGCACCACTGGAATAAGAGTAGCTGCCAAAGGACAGCCTTAAGAAAAGTGCTACACATTATCTTTGATTGTCAATGAATTACTGACTTAACAATCATATACATGTATAGTGTATTGGTATGCATGATGAAGAGATATTACATCAAAAAGTTATATTGTCAAGAGTTTGGTTGGTTGATTCTAAATTTTTTGAGTGCATAATTTTGGTATGATTTAAAAAGCTAGGTTCTAGAATATGGAATTGGGTGGGCAACAGTCAAGATGTCATGGCTACAATTAGGGTTGCCCTATATAATTCCAGAGGATTGGCATTACATATTCCTTGAAATATTAAAGAATCATACTCATATAAGAAATCAAACCTAACTTGTATTCTATTTGGTGAGCAAGGCTTTGACTATTACAAAAAACTTCACCTTCTCTTAGCCTATGGGTAAGGTCTAACCTGTGAGGTAAAACACTTGTCATTTTTAGTAGTCGATTATAAATACAGACTCAAAAGCATATATGTAGTGGAACCACCATATTGTTTTAAGTTAATAATATTCTACCTGCTATACAAAATACAGAATTATGAAACTCCTAGCCCAGTGAATTAAGCTCTTATTATAATATTCAAGGCCAGAATTTGGGAGATGGTATAGAAAGTCATCCAAGGAAAAGAGAGGGATGGGGGAGAAAGAGGTTAGTCATGGGGCTTTTAAATTATAATTAGTTGTATTCATCTGAGGGAACAACTTGCCATTGCTTTCCAAAAACCAGCAAACAATTTAAAATTGGAGGAAATAATTCAAATTCAACTCCAGCTGAGACTATACGGAAAACCAAGAAAAGCAGAAAGAATGTAATTAGCTGAGTAGGAATTTTCCTAACAGTTCAAGTCTAATACCTTTAGTATTATATAGAGGGCCAAGGGATCATTAGTGATTAGCAAGAATCCAGACCATAATGATCAGGAGAGATCAAGGTCAATGGACAAAGATGAAAGAGCTTTCCTGCTTAAACCCAATGTTGCAAATGCTGATGTTCTCACATAGGGAAGGTCAGCCAGCAGACAAAGAAATAGGGCAGCAGTCCCAAAGCAACAAGTAGAGTCATTCCTCTCTTTCACTCCAGAATTAGATTGCATATGGAGATTAACCAAGATTGAGCTGAGACAAAAAGAATATCATTCTTTCAGCCAGGTATAAAGTCTGGAACTGAGTCCTGTTTCTACTTTGATGAACTTGGGTATTGTCCAGACATTGGGGAAGGGAAAACCTGCTGGGCCCTGGATACCAGCATTATACACCTAATTAAAAAGGTCAGTGAACAAGGTGGACAGACCTAATTCTAGATCTTTTCTGGGGAAAGACACTGGACTGCTTGTCCATTAGGTAGACAGAATGACTCTTAAAATGTATGTTAGGTGCTGGGTGCGGTGGCTCATGCCTGTAATCCCAGCACTTTGGGAGGCCAACACAGGTGGATCACCTAAAGTCGGGAGTTTCAGACCAGCCTGGCCAACATGGTAAAACCCCATCTCTACTAAAAATACAAAAATTAGCTGGACGTGGTGACACACATCTGTCATCCCAGCTACTCGCGAGGCTGAGGCAGGAGAATCACTTGAATCCGGGAGGTTGAGGTTGCAGTGAGCTCAGACTGTGCCACTGCACTCCACTCTGGGCGACAGAGTGAGACTCCATCTAAAAAACAAAGAAAAAAATAAAATTAGGGGTATAAGGGAATATAAGTTATTTGGCAAACTGTCCATAAATAGTAACTGTGGAAAAAGAAGTAACAGTGATTTTAGCCTTCCTTTTGAAATGGGTAGCCTAACCATCATGACTACCCATCTTTTTTTTTTTTTTTTTTAAGATAGGGTCTCACTCTGTCACCCAGGCTGGAAGTGCTGCAGTGGCGTGATCTCAGCTCCCTGCAACCTCCACCTCCCAGACTCAAGTCATCCTCCTACCTTGGCCCCCAAGTAATTGGAACCTCAGCCGTGTGCCACCACGCCTGGCTAATTTTTTGTATTTTTGGTAGAGACAGGGTTTTGCCATGTTGCCCAGGCTGTTCTTGAACTCCTGAGCTCGAGCAATACTCCTGTCTCAGCCTCCCAAAGTGCTGGGATCACAGACATGAACCACTGTGCCCAGCCATGACTGCCCATCTTCTATTGATTTAAGAGTTCATCCAAATATTTTAAAATCTGAGTCTAAATATTAAATTTTGTGTATAGTATTTATTGCTTCAGGAGTGGGGAGAGGGCTGTTTTCAGTGTGGTCCAGGTAGTTGTGATAGAAGCCTGGTGGGTATAGTTAGAAGTCCATCTCTTTCATAGAGAGAGGTTCCTGTCATTAGATTCCAAAATTCACGTGTCAATCCAGAGTACAGAAAAGGTAGAGAATTGCCATGATAATTGAGAAGTGGTAGAAAGAGTCCTGGACCGGGAGTGGGAACTAGGTTTATCAGTCCCAATTATGTTTCTTGAGGCAAATTTTAGTTTTTGTCATAGGCAAAATGTATATAATAGTAATATCTACTAGTCTACTTTGCAGGGTAGTTTGTACCTCATCTGAGGTAAAGTAAATGAAACACTTGCTGTGCACGTGCAGGATTTTCTGTGCTACAATGCAGGTTTTATAGGTAAAGATAATGCTTGTAGCCCTGGAGTTGTCCAAATATATGAACCAAAATATAAAGATAGAAACCCACCCGTGGGAACTTGGGAGAAGAGAATAGTTTTAGCATAGATACTAGAGACAAATAGATAATATAGTGATTACTCCTCCTTTTTCAGATTCATAGGAAGTACCCTGTTGCCATTGCAAGAGATTTTGGTTTTAGTTTCCTGAAGACCTGTTGTGTATAAAGTAACCTTAAGATAGCCCCCTTTATACTATCCAGCTCAGTTCTGCAGCAGTGGCACTGAAAGGACAATCTTTCCTTGTGGAGAAAATTGACCAGACTCCTAGGCCTCGATTATTGTACTCCCAATGGTCCTTCTTTTCATAGAGATTTCATTAATCCCCATTGCCATGTTCATGCCTTAAAGGAGAAGAAGGAGCTGACTTGAGTTCTGCAGACTGGCTTAATCGGTCAGTTATGAACATTTTTAAAAAAACAATTATTATTCTTCCCATAGTAGCAATTCATTTCTCTTGCAGACATAGCAGGACCCCACCTCCCTGGACCCTGCAGACCATTAAAACAAAAATTAACAGTTTAATTTTCTCTTTCCTCTGTGTATTTAAAAGGTACAGAGGATTAAGGGGGAAAGGCAGTTTGCCTCCCTACCTTACAGAAACCCTTGTATAGATATAGACAGCATCATTGGCTCCCAACAACATGAAGCATGGCTCCTAGAGAGGAGGGGAAAGTGGATGTGGGTGTCCTCAGGTAGGTATATACTCATCCTTTCTTCTGTTGAGTTGCCGGATTTCACCTCATGAAAAGTGAAAACAATGTCCCTTCTCTGAAGTCATGTTAGAGGGATGTTTTCCGGAGGCTTGTTGAGTATCCTCCATACAGGGATGCTTCGTAAGTTCACATTGTGTGAGGCACCATGTATGTGAGCCAGGACAGTACAGTGACAAAGGAAAAGAGGCATTTGATTCAGGCAGTATGTGTTTGAATATCTGATCTGCTTACCAGCTTAGTGTGTTGGGCAAATTTTTTCATTTCTCTGAGTCTCAGTTTCTTTATCTGTGAAATGGCAGTATTAATAGTGCTCACTTCTAAGGATTAGTGTGCACGAGGTAAGTGTATGACAAATGGGAGTTGTAATATTAGGCTCCGGGGAGTCGGGGAGGAATATAAAGAAATATAAGGCAAAAATATAAAGAAATATAAGGCAAATGCCCATCTTCAAGGAGCTTTCAGTTTGGTTGGAAGGGACTGAATAAAAATAAAACTGACAATACAAGGCAGAAAATGGGAGCACCAAGTGAGTGCTGCAGATGATAAATTCAGCAGTCTGCCAAGGACTAGGATGATGGTTGAAAGGTTTCAGGACAGAGGTGGGAGTTACTCTCTGAATTTGCAGACTGGACAGGAGTCAGATATATAGAGTGAAATTGAGAAATCATCCCAGATGGCAAGAGGAAGGAGGGATCAGAACACACAGCACACGCACAGCAGGGGTGAAGGTATGCCGGAGTGGAAAGTATACCAGCTTTTGAGCCAGATGTAAGAATCCTCGTGCTGCTGTGAGACCTTAGTTGGACAAGTACCTTAACTTCTTTAGCCTTCTACAGCCTTAAAATGGGTATAATTATACCCATCTCTTAAATTCAAGGGATTAAATAAGATAATATTTGTAATGCCTAACATGGTGCCTGGCATCTTCAGTAAAATAAAGACAATTCACGTGATGTTTTCAGGGGACAAAGAGAGAGCTGTCTGCCTGAAGAGCTGTCTGGCCTTGTGTAGGCTAGTAGTGGAAAACACACCAGGAACAGCTAATTAATACTATGGGGAGGGTAGGAAGCAGGCTTGAAAGTCAATTTAAGAGGCTGGGGCTGGCCGGGCGCGGTGGCTCACGCCTGTAATCCCAGCACTTTGGGAGGATGAGGTGGGCGGATAACCTGAAGTCAGGAGTTCAAGACCTCAGCCTCAACATGGAGAAACCCCGTCTGTGCTAAAAATACAAAGTTAGCCGGGCGTGGTGGTGCATGCCTGTTAATCCCAGCTACTTGGGAGGCTGAGGCAGGAGAATTGCTTGAACCTGGGAGGCAGAGGTTGCAATAAGCCAAGATCGCGCCATTGCACTCCATCCTGGGCAACAAGAGCGAAACTCTGTCTCAAAAAAAAAAAAAAAAAAAAAAAAAAAAAGAGAAAAAAGAAGAAGCTGGGGCTGTTATAGGCAATCAGAACTACCAAGTCAAAGTAGGGGTTTAGGATAGTTAATCTTAAGGCACTCTGAAAGCTGTATTGGAGGAAGGAAGAAACTTACTCCTTTATGTGTAAAGTGATCAGAGTCTAGATTAGGATAATAGAAGGGTTAGTAGACCTGGTTGATGTGGTCTTTTTAAAGTTACATTCATAAAAGCAGTTTAGGGCTCAGCAGTGGGGAGTAGGGGGGAGCTTTGTTGTTTGTTTTGTTTGTAGACTCCTAATATTTAGGACAATTATTAATTGTCCACAATAAAACTAGGATAGACCCACAATTTTGGAAAAGGAGTTCACTCAGTATCCAGGGACAATAAAAGGTGAGAAGTAACTCTGATGCTAAATAAACCCTATAATTTGCTTCAGCTTATAAAATAGCCCCTTTTAAAAGCCCCTTCCCACTTCCTATTTATTAATACAAATCGAGTGTCTTCCAACCACTAATTTTCAGGAAGACACAAGTACAGATCATTTATCGCTGTACAGAGTTTGCAGTTAGGATTGCAATACCAAGAGGGGTTGGGGCAAAGGGCAAGAATGCTGCCAGCAAAATAGTAATGTTGATGATTTTATTTATTTGGTAATAATGAAATTCTGTTCTCTCCTGGGGTTTAGAAGTGATTTAGTTAAAAAACAAACCTAGGAAATAGTTTTAGATACTAGGAATTAATGTATAAAGTCTCACATTTTCCACCTTTCTCTTTTTCTGTCTTTAGTAGTTTTGTAATGGGAGAATACATGGTAGATAATTGTATTTTAAGGAAAATCACACTGATTATGTATATGGACACTGGTTTTTAAAACGTTCAGAAATCCTAACTGTGGTAAGCCTTAAACATATTAAATAGGAAAGGATAACTGACCTACCTCTGATTTCCTGAACTTTGCTGTTCTTTTATTTGGCTGCAAGGGCAACATCCTGCCAATAGCTCTGGGGTGCCTGAATAGTGCATTGCTTCCCTTGGAAGGAAGATGTACATGAAAGAATTTTGTGTGCAGTGGTTGACAAACACAGAAAGAAGATAAGTGACTAAGAAAAAGGTAGGCCCTGTAAGGTTAGAGGAAAAGCCAGCTGGCTTAGTCCTAGTGCTTCGAGCAGGAGGAGCAAGGAGTGTTCATTTCATTTCTCGTCTCCTGAGTTTATTTAAATCATCTGCTGGGGTAGGGGAAGGAAAGAAAGCATGATGTATGAGGCTGATTAAGATGCAAACATGCAGATTATATCAGGCTACTTACAGTCCTTTTCATTCCAGCCTAGAAAGAGAAGACTGTATAAGAAACCTGATCGAAGGGAAGGGAGAGGAGAAAGCAAAGACATCTCTTCACTTTTTAATGGAAGAGTTCATGGATATCTATTGGTTTTGGGTTTCTGGTATCCATGCCACCCTAACAGATCATCCAGACTAGCCCCTGGCTGAAAGCCTGGCCAGGGGGTTTGGACCAGGGGCAGATGCCATTGGGAAGAGGGTCTTCAGGGACTGCTGGCATTAATTTTGCTAAAGAGACCTCATCAGAGACCAAGCCTCCTCTTGCCTACAGGTGGTGGGCCTTGGAGAGGGCCTCCATGGAGATTTCAGCCTTACCCCCTTCTCCAACCTCTCTGCCTTCTGCTTTTGCATTGGGACCTCTCTTTCTCTCTTCCCCCTTTTTTCAATTAAATGAATTAATTACCAGGCGTTTAACTTTTTGCCAGACTCTTTTATTATGCCCAGAGTTGTTGCTGAGTGGCAAAGGGAAGTAATAACATTCACAGTGAGGGGCAAATCCTGTTAATGAACAAATTAAAGTTCAAACAGTGATTCAAGTTCACAACCTCTCTGTGGCTCTTCTCTTTTTAATAAGAGTTATACATGTTACTTTCCTCGCTCTTTTCTCCCTTTTATTACTTTTTAAGCTTTTCATCAACACTGCTGGGGCATATTTGAGGCTCCCAACCTTTCAGCCCTGACAAGGACTCGAGCAGTTATAATCCTGTCTTAATTTGGCAACTTTTGTAAAACACATAAAGGGCCCAGGGTCACCTTTGGTCGCCAAGGCCCCGGGTGACCCTATAGCTTCCACCTCCTGCCAGGGCTGCATGGGCCACTCTTCTCAGTATTCATGCCCCTCTGGCAGTCAGGAACAGAAGATTCACCTTCCCGCCCCGACACAGCCAGGCAGAACCTGTCCACAAGTGAAGTGCTCGATCCCTTTCTTCTCTCGGTCCCCTCTCCAACAGTCCTTTCTATCCAGCAGCTCTGTGGGGGCAAAGGGCCGCTATGGGGAGGGAGGAGCCTACGGACTAAAAGCTGGAAACCTTTATGGGGAAATGGAGTTGAGGTGGGACGGATGCCCGACCCCCTCTCCACTACCACTACCGAATGCTGCTCGCCTCCCTGAGGTCGCCTCACTACCCTGTTCCAAGTGCAGGAGGCCCATTCCTCCTTAGGACCTTGACTTGAGCAGAGCCTAGGCCTGGCGGGAAGAGCCCAGGAGGGGTCCGGTCCCCGCCTACTTCTCTCCCCTCTCTCTGTCTTTTTTTTTTTTTTTGTACTGTGGATTGCGTGGGGGTCTTTTCCACCTCCGCGCCGGCTTCTCACCACCATCCCCCGAGCATGACTAGATATCATCACCATGACAACTGCAATCTATGAGCATACACATAATAGAGATGAAATAGACAAAAGATTAGCATGCCATGAAAAGTACAATAAGTTTCTTATTTAGCATTTAGATAACTGTCTTTCCTTCGGAGCAAGCTTCAAAGTTGAAGCCAGTTTAGACCAAGAGGATTAATTCTTTCTCCCGCATGCTTCATTGAATCTCTCATTACCAAACTTTGTCTGTATTGATGTAAGATTTGATTGAAGATTAGAGCATTTAGCAAATCTTGCTTTTCTGCATGTATCAGGTCCTTTCAAGCACGGATCTCGGTGCCCAGTGGTCAATACCCTTACTTTTATCCAGTGTCTGCTTCATTTAAACTTAATCAACTCCATCAATGAACTGGAACAGGGAAACGTCCCTGCGGTAAGAATGTTGTGCTTTTGTGGGATAATTCTTTGCTCTTTCCCGATCTGTTGGCGTTAAACCTAAAATTGCACTATGATGAACTTTTTTTTTTTAATCAATATGATAATGACAATTGGGTCTGAAAGCTCTGGGAGGACTTGGAGTAGAGTGGGATCTGGCCCCCATTACCAAAATAACTTCTTGTTCTGCAATAGTCGGACTCCTTTTGTGTGGCTTTAATACCTTTTCTTCCCTGACATTGAATATTGCTCAAGCTGGAAAATGATGCATCTTTGTAGGGAAGGCTCGTATGTCACAGCCAGAAAGTGAAGCAGACCGATTGGTTGTGTGAATTATCTGACTTGCTGCAGTGAATTATTTGCACTGTTTCCCTACCTAGTCAACAAGTTCCTGAGGTATAGTAGAGATCAATCAAAACTGACAGCCCGCGTGTGAAGGCTTTACTGTGTAAATCTGGCGCACTCATCCTGGCCATGCCGGCCCTGGCATCTGTATATCATTTTTATACTGCTACCAGTAGAGCAATTTCAAAAGTATTTGCAAGGAAAATGCGTGTCCCCATCTGTTCCTGGAAGCATAAATGTGCCACCTTCAGAGGGTTTTCACTGGTAATCATATCTTTAATGATCAACAGACTAGTGATATATACCTTTCCATAAAATGGGGTTTTCTTCACTTTATTGTGATTGGCTAGAATAAATAGCTTTTCCATATGTTAGGGAGATAAAATATAAGATTAGCAGAGGTCGTTTGTTGGATAGTAAACAAAAGAAACAATTCATTCCAAATAATCTTTGAAAAGAAGCAACGACAAAATTAAGTTGTAATCACAGAGTATCTGAGGCCCCAACATCAGAAAACAGACCTCATTCCTCCTTGGAAAAGGAGCCGTTTAAGAGCAGAAACTCAAGAATCTTCTAGGGGACTCTGGTGACTTATTCCTAGAGTCAGAGGGAGGGACAGGATATGGAAGGAGAGGCTGGAATAATACTTGTTTGTTCAACTTCTGTTGTAGGATTATATTTCCTTTCTCTTATCTCAGGTGGTATTTGGCCGCCTCCACTGCAGCACCCTGGGTAAATTGGTAGGTGATGTGTTCAGAAAGCAGGAAAATGCCACTCTACTGAATTTCTCTTCAGGCCTTTCAAGGAGATGGGGATTGTTCACATACTTTAAAATAAAGGTTAACTTCACCTAGCCAGAGATTTCTCTTTTCCCGTAGAAAAAGATGTCGGAGGGTGGGGCAAAGTTCCCAGGTTTACGTGAAATTCCAAAACCTAGGGAAAGGGGCCTCAAGAAATAGCCAAAACTTGCTGGAGAAACCCCAGGAAATGTTCTTAGTCATCGAATTCCACCTGTATAGGTAACAGTCTGCAGATACAATCAGGCCCTGACCACTATCCTTCCTCCTCCCACACACCCATGCTCAGTGCCAAGTTTCCTTTTTCTCAGATGCAGCCACTTTCAGTTTGCTGAGCCATCTGTTTTTTTTTTTTTGACAGGGTCTCGCTCTGTCACCCAGGCTGGAGTGCAGTGGCTCTCCACTGTGCGTGATCTCAGCGCACTGCAACCTCCAACTCCCGGGTTCAAGTGATTCTCATGCCTCAGCCTCCTGAGCAGCTGGGATTATAGGTGCCTGCCACAACACTGGGCTAATTTTTTTTTTTTTTTTTGTATTTTTAATAGAGACCAGGTTTCACCATGTTGGTCAGACTGTTCTCAAACTCCTGACCTCAAGTGATCTGCCCACCTCAGCCTCCCAAAGTGCTGGGATTACGGGCGTGAGCCATCGCGCCCAGCCTGCTGAGCCATCTTGGCGAAATTTGGAAGCTTCTCCTTCAAGATTCTGGGCCCAGAGGTTTGGAGGCAGTGACTGCCTGCTTAGGAGACTACAATTCTATTTTGTTTTCAGGGTTCGGACAGAACTTCCCATTCCACAAAGGATTGATATTAGTTGCAGGTCACCAGAATCTGAATGATGCCCTCAGCCTTTGTGCTCTCCAGAAAATAGGTGTGAGCTATGAGGACCTGCTCCCTGTGGTCAGGACTTGAGAAGGAACTGGGGGAGGTTCTCTTTAAATACTGGGAACAGCCTCTGGTTCTGCATTCTTTCCTATTATCTCTTGTTATGTATATGTTATATATTTATGATCTCCCCACCCCCTCATCCCCACTACTTCCACCCTTATTCCACAGAATTCTTTGCTGTACCCAAATGCCTACTGCTCTTCCTGCAGCAGGAGTGTGTAGCAGAAGTGTGTTAGTTTCAATGTGGGAAAGGTGGTCTGTAGGCAGATCCCAAGCAGAAAGTTTCCATTAGCATCTCAGATCAAATTTGTGTTTATTTCCTGGCCCTAGAGAGACTTGGGAAAAACTTTTAGGACAGCAGAAAAACAGCTCGCCCAAAGCCCATGGTGAGAAAAAAAAATGAGTAACTAAGTAAATACTTTTGTCTTCTTAATTTTAGAAACAGAATATGTATATACACATACACATACACACATACATACATACACACTTTTTTTTTTTTGAGACGGAGTTTCGCTCTTGTTGTCCAGGCTGGAGTGCAATGGCACAATCTCGGCTCACTGCCACCTCCACCTCTTGGGTTCAAGTGATTCTCCTGCCTCAGCCTCCCGAGTAGCTGGGATTACAGGCATGCACCACCACGCTTGGCTAATTTTGTATTTTTAGCAGAGACGGGGTTTCACCATGTTGACCAGGCTGGTCTCAAACTCCTGACCTCAGGTGATCCACCTGCCTCAGCCTCCCAAAGTGCTGGGATTACAGGCGTGAGCCACCATGCCCAGCCTAGAAACAGAATCTTACAGGCTGGGTTGCACATAGGCAGGTATAGACATATAAGTCTAGATTTACAAGTAGATCACACTGACCTGAAACCACATTTCCTGTAGTATGCAGTTAGACTAAAAGAAAGTCACATTTGTGTTTTCCACATTGTGATGTGATGCACTCCTGGTCTTCAGTGAATTCGCTTGCCACAAGGAAATTCTGGCATGTGTTGTATGTGAAATGTGATGTGTACTCAATTATAAAAATTGAGTTTCCTGATTTCTATGTCTTTAAATTTGATACACATTTTGTATTGAATTTCTATGTTAATTGTTTTCATAAAATGAAAAGAAGTAAAAACCTCACCAACTGGTTTTGTGTAGAAGAGGTAAATCTGTGACGTTTGCTTCTTCCCTTGTCCAGGAGGATGAGGCTGTCACTACTACAGTTAGGACCGTTTCATACTCCGTGCTCTTTTGCTATGCTGGGGTTACTGTCTAACCCACAAGCCTCTGCCAGGAATGTTGCCATACACCCTGGAGTGGAAGACACCTGCGGAGCTCATCTGTGGGGCTCATGTTGGCTGAGGCTCTGAACTGCAGAATTGCAGGCATCCAAGGGAGTGCCCCAGGCACCCAGGTTTTCCTAAACCTTAGATCAGAGCCATTTGCAGCACAGAGTTGTGTGCTGTTTCAAAACCACAAACCCTGTATATATGCCCCTCCATTGCAGAGGTGGACATCTTGGCAAATGTAGGATGAAGATTGAAAATTAAAAAACAAACACACCGTGTTCAGGGTGAAAATTACATACATTGACAATACTGTCTCTTTTCCTCCACAGTCTTACTGCCACCAAGCAGCCTCAGTCAGTTCGTGCTTATTTCACTGAAAATGTACTTAATCTCAGAAAAGCTAAGCTATCTATATGTAAGAACATAATTTGTTAGTCAGTTTTATGAAAACAAAACTCCTCTCACCTTAAAAGAAAATATTTAACCTGAGATATAGTTGAATAAAGTGCTAATTTGAAATACTGCCTCATGATTTGTAATATGCATACATATGTAATACTATTTGTTTTTTGGGTGTACCTTAACAAGACAGGGATGAGCAAACTATATGGTGTGTGCTGTAAAGAAATTCAGTTTTAAATGACCTTAAGGAAATGGCTTGTTTGGTTAAGGAAAATAAACTCAATTGACAGTTAAGGTGAAATGAACTTGTAAAATTTGGTATCAGTTACAACCCTTATCGATAAAATGCTACCCGGATCTTTAAAATGCCAAGGTGTTCAAAGTTATCAGAAAAATTTTAATTAGGGGGGTTGAAGTGTTTTTGTTGTTGTCGTTATTGTTCTCCCTCGCACTGAACAGCATAGAAGTAATAGTTTTTGTCACTGCAGGCTTCTATTGGGGGATTTTCATCTTGTTCCAGAAGGAAGTAGCAGGAAAGCAACTTGTATAGTTAACAGCCTCAGTCCAAAGGGCATTATTTCCAGGCAGAATTTCTATAGTTACCCTTGTCTAGGAACACTGTTAAGGGATATGTTTTAATTTTAGGTCAGAACAACTGGGTTAAGCATTATATAAGATTTGGAGAAAACACTGATGAGGGAAGATGGAGGAGAAAGGAAGCAACATTAGTTTATGCGGCCAAAGGACTACTCGAGGCACCAGTGAGGAAGGGTAATTTAGATTTCTAGTGGGCACCCTGCCGGCCCGTTTCATAACAATCAGGGGCCTGGGGTAGGCGGGGGCTTGCGGGTAATTGATATCAAATCCCGGTCTCTCTCACTTCCGCTCAGTCGGGTTTGGCCAAAGACGACTATCTTCCTGGACTGCCTTCTCCCACCCCAACCCAGACACCAAGGGGACGCGACAGCGGTTTGGGGACGCTGGCTGGTCGTCTGCGAGGAGGCGATCCCGGCCCCGCTGGGTGTTCAGGATCCCGGTCTGGGCACCGTCCACCCCGCAGCGCCGGGGGCAGGGGCGAAAGCGGAACAAGCCAGCGGGGCT